>NC_134417.1:32160931-32461225 GCF_030867145.1 Opisthocomus hoazin
ATGCCATATGCTAAATTCTCTCTCCTGGCAGTTTTCCCAGAGTAGGTTTGAAGTTCTGTTTTGTTTTGTTTTTTTCTTTTTGTATCCCCGTCATCTAGCCACACCCTTCATCAGACCCTGGTGAGTTATACAATCCTTAACAGCTTCCTGGTAGATAGGGAGCTTCGTTGCCTAGACAGGACAGTAGCTCCTGCTATAGAAAAGAGAGTGATCTGGGTTAATTGTAACGTCTTCTCTAAGGTCCTGATAGGTCTTTGGGGTTGTTTCTTCTTTTGGTAGCTTTTTCAAGTATTTATTCAGTCTTTCTTTCTGTGGTTGTGCTATGTCAACTTCTTGTGAAATAAGGAAATAATAAGTTGTTTCCACAGGTGAACGTTTATACCTGGACCTTGGTCAAAATGTAGGAGCATTGAAAAAGTTATTAACGGGTGAAAGAGGCCTTGTAGCTGAAATTACGTCCTCAGAGATACCAGAAGTGGAATTGTCCTATGTTTGTAGGGCAATAGACGGAGTTTTGACAAAGACCAGAGTGACAATGTGACTAGCCTAGAAAACATTTTCTTGACTTTAGCTTGAAATCTGAACCATCCTCAAATTAGAATTTCCTGTGTAGGCAGAACCACTCTCCTCTTGAGTAAGCATCCTATAAGGTAAAACGTCGTGCTAGTCTGATGCTTGTGCATGTATCCATTAATCTGTGTTAGCTCACTACTGTTTTAATCGCGAAGACAGTTTATTCAATGTGGTAAACAAAGTGATTTCTACAGTGTAAAATAAGGAATAAATCTTTGCCTAGTGCTGAGGCCAAAGTAAGCATCTCCCAATTTGATAAGTTTAGCTAAGGAATATATTTTATGGACATAAAAGGAGAAAGCAAGGAAGGAAGAATCTTTTTTAGTCTTTCTGAGACGTCGCTGAAGACAATTTAGTTGTATCACAAGCAGTTTCTCTTTGCTGACATCTAGCAATCTTTGGAGATGTTGTGAAGTGCCCCAAGTTAAAAATGTGCTTGTAAGACACCATTGTTGTTCTTCACCTAGAAACAATTCCCTTTCTATGCTCAATCTTCTCATAATTCTGCTCTTTTGTTTTACAGTGTTTTGTATAGTGTTTTATAGGTGTCTCTTGCTCAGTGGCTGTAACTTCATACAGATGCTTTGCTTATTTCATGCCGTCTAGCAGGGAAATACAGCTTGCAAAAACAGAACAGGGGGAGAGGAAGAGACACGAGGCAGATCCTGTCTTTTCCTTCTGGATGTCAGACCATAATGTATGATAGCTTGCAAGGCAACATAGCGTAACTTCAACTTAATTGCTCCTATTGAAGGTGTAGAGAGGTTTATTTTCCATGTTAACTACTGGAGAGAGTTCTTGTGAGGTATGACGTGAATTCTTTGCATGTATCAACATGTGATAGAACAGGAAAATTAAAAACAAGCAATGGAAAGTTTGCCAGAAGTAATAACACCAACAGTAATAAATGTTTTATCACTAAATGTCCAGGGGTTTGTTGGGTTTTTTCTGGTAGTGAGAACGCAAAAATCAGGAAAATTATTAATTTAAAAAGAACAGTAACATCCAGCCTTATGCTACATGATTACACAGACTTCATGAACTTCTCTTCGTCAGGCAGTCTCTCCTTGCCCTACACCCTACACATTCGCATTCCATGATCTCCTCTTTAAAAGTTTCCTTTGTGGCAGGCTCACTTCATGGTACCCGGATGAGTAAGCTGACTCTCTTATTTTCATGCACAGAGTAGATGCTGATGTTTCTTTATTAACTTCAAGACAGCTTCGATACCAAGGTGTGCATTCTTCAGTAACGTCATTCAGGAATTATGCCAGATGTCTTCATTGTGTAACGTTAGCCTGTTAAAAGCTAATAATTATGTTTCTTCTTGGTTTTGTAAGACTTAGTGCTAGGCTTTTCTTTCTTTCTTTTTTGCCTGGAATAATGCATTTTTCCATTCACTCTAATTTGGAAACTGTTGTCAGGGACATCTTTTCTGCAGTATGTTGCATACACAATATTTATAAAATCTTAACTACAACTCCAGCACGCTTCAATCAAAAGGCTGTTGCTACATTGGGAAGAAATTCAAGGTAGAAAATGGCTAACAAACCAAAGGGGCAGAAAGGAGTCCTTCTGCTCTTCTATTTTTGTGTCATAATGTACAATTTAACAGACTTTTAAAAAAGTCTTTAAAAATTAAAAGACTTTTAATTATTATTATAAAATTAAGTCTTTCAATTCAGTCAGTGATTTCCTATTACTCAACTCGTCTCTCTACTTTGAGGCACTTTTATGCTTCTCTTCTCTTCAAAAGGATAGTCTGTGCTCCTCAAAAAAGAAATTGTTTAAAACACCACATCTAATAACATCACATACTGTCAGCAGCTGCAGGCACCACAAATCTTTTGTCTTAGAGTCACCCAGACAAACCTCTAAGGAAGCTTTATGAGTTTGAGAACTCTGCCCGAGGCAATTTCAACTTCTGCAGATAGTGACTGTGTGCATTTTATCATGCTCCATACTTGTTTCATGACCTTTATTAAGTGCCCTTAAATATTTTGACTTATCTATTCTTTTTACCAATTACTGTTAAATGCCTATTCCACTGAAGAATACACTCATTTTTGGAGGGGTATTATTAAAAATGTATATTTATATTGTTTAATGAAAACCATGACCTAAATTAGCATTGAGGTCAATGAATTTTAAAATTAAAGTTGGATTAGAAAAATAAAGATGGAACACTGAAGAGGAACTTTCAGAAGTGTTTTTGCACATGGAAAATTTCTGTAGTCCCACTTTATCGTATTTTAGTGAGCACTGAAAATAAACCTAGTAGTACCCTCCGAGAGATTTTTTTTTTTTTTGGTCCTGAATGGAAATTAGAAGAAGAATAAGAATAGATTTTTTTCTCAAATTCTGAATTTTGATTTGAATCCATAAAAGAGATTGAGGCCAGGCTGAACAGTCTGGCTCAAGGATAGGGTAAAGGACACAGAAAGCCTTTATCCACGTAGTACTCAGCTAGTACTACTCTATAATATAGGACAGCTCTAGGTATAGTGACCCAAATTCCTTTTGTTGATGTTTTACTGCTAATCCTTGCCAGTCTAAAGAATTGTCCGACTCTTTGTGTGTATATGTGTTTGTGTGTATATGGAGATCACTAAATGTCATTTTTATGATTAGAGGAAAGAAAACCTCACTGGATGTCAGAAGCTGTAATTTTTGTCTTGCCTATTATTTTGAATCCAAATTTTGCAAAGAACAAAATGACTGTATGAAGAGTAACCTTAGCGTACTTAGTGAACACAGTTGTGTCCACTGACATTTGCCAATTTTGTGTAAAACTTGAACATGTAGTGCTTCACTAAATGCATAAAAGGCAGAAGAGATTTACTAATAATGGTTCTAAAAAAAGCTTTTTCACTAACACTTGTTGCTGTGCTAATTATCTTGGCTCTCCTCCTCCTGCAGTGTGTCCAGAAAGGTTCCCTTAGTTCTCTAAGAGATGTGACCAGTGACAAAAGATCATGCCTAACATGATAGAATGTGGAAAAACTGAATCTATTTTCTGTTCCCCTTTACCAGCATGATGATGACACTTCACATACAGATGGGAGGGAGAAAGACTTAGACCAATATTTTTAAAACACTTAGGATTTAACTCCCTTTTGAGTTGATTCTCCTTTGAGATGACCTCAGTCCTGAAAGTGATGTAGGACTTGCTGTTTGTGCTTTAAACAAATAGCAAGCAAAGATCACTTTAGCTCCTGGACAGAGGGCAGAGAAAAGCAGGTTAAAAAAAGAGAGATGTAATCTAGGAAAGCTAAAATGAGCCCCTTACAGCACTTGGTTATGAGTGATGACATTAGAATCATTCTGCTTGACAAATCTATCAATCACACCACAATAAAATGTGTAAATAGTTTGCAGAGGAATATATTTTTAGTGCAAAAGTAAAGAATAATTCACTTTTTTGAGTTTAAAAATAATGGTCAGCTGTGATCTGTTCGGTTAAGATCACTCATGTGCTTGAACAGTGAAGGAACTGAGCCTCTTCTCATTCCTGCTATTGGATGTATCTAACGAATTTCCAGCTGTTGTGAATACAATAAAATGTCCATGTTGTCCATTGACCTAAGCTACCAACACAGTAGCTAGTGATGTAGTAATAAAAATATTTTCTTGATTTAGAAGATTAAAATATAACAACATGTTAAAATATAACAACAGATACCCCTCTGGTATAGACTGACACATTTCATCTTGAGTGAACTGTCAGTTTGAATCAGCAAAGATTTTTTTACTTCTTCTTTAGAGTAGGAATTTTTCTTGTGAACCTGAAGATAGGAACATCCTGCACATTTTGGGGGTGTTGCAATGTCTGACTGGGCAGAAGTGTCTGTTTACAATAAAATGTGTGCCTACAAGTTTCTTAGGAAACAATAGGCTTTGGAGGAAGAGTTTGAGAAGCAGGGAACCAAGCAGATATGAAGAAAAAATTCATGTCAAATAATACAGTGCGCCAAGTGATCTCAGTGGGACATTTCTGCCTATATTTCTTCCTGTTTTATCTGTGTTTACTCCAGCTCTGTGCTGTGGTATCTGTGCTCACCTATGCACAGGACACACCCACACACTGCTCTTTAAAGTTTGGAATTACTTAAACCAGCTTTGCAGTAGAATATAAAACTTCACATATGATATCTAAGTCATCAGTAGCAATATGTGGTGAATGGCAAAATTAAAAAACCCTGCTTTTTCTCTTTTCTCAAGGTAAGGGAGCACCTGCTCCACGCAAGGAGCAGCACTGCTAAGGTACAGCATCCTTAGCTGGGGAGGACGTACCGGACCAGTTATCTCTCTGTGTTCTTTCTTTCCTCTTGCTCTTGTAGACACTGAAACTGTCTTCTTGTAATTTCCTCTGTATTTTCATTATATACAGAATGTTTTACATATGCTGGATAGATGTTCTTTGTTCCCTTGATACTCACTTATAGTCAGCTCCCAAAGTAGTATCCCTTTAGTGCTCTGTAATTGGCCATTTATGATTTGTACTTATATCGCCAGGGCCTTTGATATCAGTGTGTGCCTGTGTTATCCTGTGCATGTGCTCTTGGGAGCCTCCTCTACCAGATTGGCACCACCAACTTCTAGCTAAAGTGGTGGCATTTTTCTTAACGACAAGCAGAAAAAAAATCAGTAGGAAGCAGTCAAAAGCCATCTTGTCAAAAATATCCAATCCTACATAAAGCATCAGAGTATTTAATTCTATAGCCTGGTATACCTGAGGCAAAAGAAGACAGTACTTACCAATGAACTCAACAAGATAATTTTCCCATACCTAACTTTCTGGATGGTGAGAAAACCACAGTATTTACAGCTATTTGACTGCATGAATCTGGGGCTTTGCTGTTATTTTAAGATAACTGTAGTATAGAGTTTGTTTCCACGGTACATAAAAAGACAATTACATTAGTCAGCTGTTAATTAATATAAATTCTTCTGGAGCAGACAACTGCAGTTACATAATGCCTGGGCCTGCTTTCCTTCAGCTATCAGCTGCAGCTTTGATCTCTCTCTGTTCCGGAATTATTAGCTGCATGCTGCATCCACTGTAATACAGAACAGTCTCCAGCCAGGCCGTGGTGGGCTTTTGAAAGTCATATTTATTTGGTTTCTTTCCCTGTTGTTCTTGTGTGACATTTCTGTAAGTTACCTTTCCCCTGCTTTCTCTGTGATTACAATGGCTTTCTGGTAAGGAAGATGGTTTCGGTGGCCTTTGTTAGATGGTGGCATCACCTCTGCTTTGTCCTGCGCTTCCCCTGAGGCAAAAGTAGAGGCGGCTATTATGGGATATGGTAAAAGAAATTTGCTAGTTTCTCGTTAGGTGGAAGGCAAAATGTACAGTAGTAATATGCTAATATCAAGATGGAGAAGTAGACAGAAAAATCATGCCAGGTGTTGAGCCATCAGTATGAAACACTGTGGGAAAGTATCATGACCAGCACTTACAGAATGCCAGCTCAGTTGTGTGCTGCTAATGATAAGAAAATCCTCACTTTGCCCCCTGAAAATAATGATTGGCATTGTGTTTCAGGCTTAATTAAGTCACTAAGTATATTTCCTAGCTTGCAAAGGTAGAATGTTGCTGAAAACCAAAGCAAAACATTTATTTTAAAAAATTCACCATCATAAGAGAAATATTCTTTTTATAGGGAGAAAGCAATTTATTTTATTCATATTTTTTTTTCGTTGTAACATGATTGCCAGTCCCTTTGTTATTCTCTTCTAAGAAAATAAAAACAGATCAGCAACTCTGTTTGCAATTATTTTTTTCAAAGCCTTTGATATCATAATTAATCCAGTTCCTGTTTCTCTTCTCTCTTTTTCAGATCTTTGATAATTCTAATTTGCCAGTCTGAGTGTGTTTTTATTTAGGCAAAGTTTTCTGCTTTTTTTCTGCTTTATAGGTGTCAGCATGGTAAAGATAGCCTCAAGTATTCACTTAAACATGTTCTGTTTCAGCTGGGAGATTTGTACAAAGGTATAGAAGAAACGCCGTTGAAGTAACCAGACTTAAAAACCTTGAACTGTAAAAAGTGACTTTATTATAACCCTTCAGGGCAATAATATGTAAGTTTTGTTATAACCTTTAAGGATCCTCCATTCTCTTTTTCATCATTTTTGGGTCCCTTGCTGATGAAGACCTGTCTAGTCTATAAAAGTTGCACTTGCACTTGCAAAGGAAGAAGTGCCAAACACTTTGAGAGCAGAGACTTGAAACCTCGTTTTTTTCCCTATTCAACACAAGCCTGGGCTACTACATTTGGATGAACGTTTACCATTTCTTTTTATTTGTTTCACTTTGGACAGCTACATATTCAGCATGCAAGAGAGATAGTTTCCTCTTGAGGACAGTAGGCAAGTTAAATCTCAGGGTTCAAGCCTGAATGCTTCACTATCCCATGTGAGTATGTGAGTCCCCTAGGCTTTCTAGCATACACTTGCTCTCCCTAGCATTTTCTGTGCCTTCTGCCCATCTTTTTTCTTTTTAAACCTGAAACCTTATCTTGGATCTAAAAAAACACTTGTAAAGCAATCCCAGTACTTTCCAGAGAGGGTGGGTTTTGCCAAACACATTTTGAAATTACAGAAAAGCTTTGCTGGTAGAATGCCTTAGCAGCTTTCATTTGTGACTTCATTCTTGCCTCCACTTAAAAGAAAACAAAAGATATATTACAGGGACTAGCTACAGAACCAAGGCTTTGAGAATGGCAGCTGTGTCCTTCAATTTCGTGGTTCTTTCCAGTCATGTTTTCTGTTGTGGTCTATGTAAAAATAGTAAGGTAAAACAAAAAAACATCCCTTCACTCCCGTGTGGTTACAATTGGTCTTCAGATTAGCTTCCTTTTAAGTGTGGTCTCCATGCAGAACATCAACAAATGGCACAAAGATTTATTTCAGATTAAGCTCAGAAAAACAACACATTTTCTCCAATAGACATAATTCTTGTTTTCCAAATGTCAGAGATGCCTGCTTTTTCAGTTGGATAGTCATCAGAATATTAATACTGAGGAGACAAAGTAACGATTTATTTCTCCCTGTTTCCTAAAAAGACAATGACAAAATGCAATTTCTGCTGTCATATTACAGCATCCTGGAATGAACACAGAAAGACTTTAACATGCTTTAGCTGGAAATCTAAAAACTGTGTTCAGATAGGCTAATTTGGATCCAGAAGAGTTTGTAGTTCAACTACAGTTTAGCCTAAACTGGTCATAGTTTTTAGATGTCTTCAGAAAGAAAAAAACTTCCCATCCTGAAAAAGAAAACAATTCGGGATTTTGTTTGTTTTTGATGATCCCCAGCTTAGGATGTAAATGAGCTAGTTGCTCTACCATTGCCTATATAACACCCTGCCTCTGAGATCAAGAGGAAACATGCTATTGTTTCCACGTTAATGGACAGGGAATTTCTTCTGATTATAAAGTTCCCAAAAGTCCTGTAAATGCTATCATGATCGTCATCATCAAGATAACAATAAATGTTTGTTGGAGACCAGAATTACCTCAAGAGTGGTATTTTTGCAATATGCCTGTATCTGTATTTCAGTGTCCACATTTAAGAAATTAAGTGTGAAGATCAACCCACAGAAATGCTGATCTCATGAATTTACAATACTAATTCAGTGCATGCACAAAGTGCTGTTCCACAAGTAGTCCATAAGGAAACTTTCTATTTACCTTTCTTGCACAGATATTAAAAAGACAGTAGGGCACTTTAGAAGTCTGATGCTCATTTACTCTATGCTGTGTAGTCTTCTTCTAAAAATTTCAGACCAAAGCTATGGGCATTCTGATTCATTCATGGTTGGCATCACAGGTCTTCAACGGGCCTGTGAGTAAAGAGAACT
This sequence comes from Opisthocomus hoazin, assembly GCF_030867145.1. Lineage (NCBI taxonomy): Eukaryota > Metazoa > Chordata > Aves > Opisthocomiformes > Opisthocomidae > Opisthocomus > Opisthocomus hoazin. The sequence goes on from NC_134417.1 coordinate 32,169,366, forward strand.
TGCCATGCTTTTGGTGCATTTCTTCTTTCAATTCAAAGATGTTTTAATTATAGGGGAAATATCTTCCCCTGAATATTCTTTATAGTATTTTCTACATGTGATTTGAATGAGTTGACATCAACATGAGGGAAGTTTCTTGCAACAGAGAATACCAAAGTAGGACTTGTATAGCAACTGTACAACTGTATAGCAATGGAGCTTGTAACTGCTACTACTGTGCAATCGCAACAAAAATATGCTCTAAAAACACACTCTGTGAAAAAGCATTGGAAGTGTGAGTGGTCTGTTTTATTACAAAATGCCTTAAAAAATATTAAGTTATTTATACAAACCTTGTAGATTTTAAGAATTTCTTTCTGCCTACTGAAGTTACTTACTCCCTGCATTTATATTATAAATTAATAAAGCAAATGTGAGGTCAAAGACAGAATAATTCTCTTGTCTGTACCTGTTTTATGTGTTTAAATGCTGTGTACTTCAGTTGAAAACCAACATGAAAAGTTTGCAATGTAATTAACAATTAATACATTTTTAAATGCTCTTAATTAGACTTCATACTTCTGTAAGGCTTTTCTTCCATGGTTTTCACTAGGTTTAGAATTCTGCCCCAAAGGTGTGCCTTTGCTTCCTAGCACTGAAAGACAAAAACCGATTTTATCAGTAGAAAGGTATTTTCTTGTTGTCACGGCAACCGAGTTTCACACTTTACCTGAAGAAGTGTAGCTAGACATGAATTGCATTAAATTTCAAATATTTAGATTCTAGAGAGTTTATTTTTAGAGAATATTTAGAGAGTTTTCATTAGAAAGAATTTCAAACTATAAAGTCTTTACAAAGTGTTCTTTGCTGGTTTCTAAGGTTAAAAGTTAGCATTTCCAGTAATATATGTTTCCAACAAAAGTTATCTCTATTTTTTGGTCATTATAGGTTTCTGAAAACGAAGTGCACCCCAGATACATGTTGTTGGATTTTTAATAAGAAAAACAGGAACAAATGTTTCTTTGGACCACCTGTAAAATTTAGCAGTGCACTACCAACATGAAAATACAGCAATCTAGCACTGAGTTTGGACTCTCCCCACTGGAGTCTGAAGGAGCCCAGTGCATGACCAAGAATTCCCTGAGCCATTTTGATCAGTCTGTGGTACTAAATATGGTAATGATGCTGCTTGCCTTTGAAGGAGAAACTGCTCAGGCATTCAGAGGACATACGGGACAGCTTCGCTTGTGGTGCCTACAGGGATGGGGTGGAGGGAGGAGGCTGGAAGAGGAGACATGTATACGTTCAAGTGTCTGGGATTCAGGACACTAATTCCCAAGACATTCGTGGGGGGTGGAAAAATTAATGCAGTTTTCCAAATCTTTTCTTCTTTTCTTTTTAAGTATCCATGGCAGATGGCAGTCAAGCACTCAGTTCCTATTCAGTAGTTATTTGAGCCCATAACTCTTAGAAATTTTTTTGAGAATCCAGGATTACATTAATAAGAAAAAAGCTTATTTTTCATAGAAGTCTAAGCTGATTCATCTATTAATAATTTTTCTAGGCACTTTTGCTGCCATATGACTCAACTGCTGTTACTTGACATCCAAACATTTCACTGTAGCCATGGACTAAAAACTGTCACCTGGTCCTATGTATGATTCTAAAAATAATTCTGATGCCGCAACCATTGGCTGACTTAAATTTAATTTCCTGTTTTGTCTGTTTTTTTTCTAAAGTATCATTAACAGAGGGAATCCTTCCCACATTCCCGACTAGACACCATTTGATGTACAATTGTATCACTAGGCAGAAAATCACTATTTCAATTGAAATGTAGCAATTAATAGTGTGATATCACCTGTAGAATTGCTGTGTCTTATAAAGGTATTTTTTGACATGTTTAGCTGCTGAAGTTCAGTTTATTCAGATGACTTGTATATTTGCATTGCTTCCTACTGACATACTTTCCAAACAAACCTTTTTCCTGACTTCAGCTGTTGGATAAGGATCTAAGTGAGACAAAAAATTTGGGGAAAGAGATTATCCTCATCTATGCAGAGCACAGCTTTGTAAACTTAAATTAAATGGTATTCATGTACATGGATGCACTACTTCACATATATTTTTCAGATTCCATATACTTTGTTAATTGAGAGTATTGTTACTTAGACTGATATCTGGGATAAAATTATATTCTTATCTCTTTGGATTGCAATATAGCATGAGAATAAAGCTTAGCTGACTTGATCAAACTCAATAATGTACTTAAGTCCATATTGTACAACCATTTTATTCCTACAGCCTAAAGTTGTCTTACTGATAAGAGATTAATGTTTGTCTCAAATTATCACAATTAGCTTGTGCTGTGAAACCATGTCCCTGATTGTGTAGCTTGGAAAGCTATACTGTTAAACTGGTTATTTGTCATTCATTACCATTTAGCTGTAGTCTTGTAAAAAGACTTGAATGAGCCCACAGAATCTGAACATTTGTCTCCCGGGAACTTCTGGTTATGTGTTACTTTACCAGCTAAAAAACAATTTCTTGCTATTCCAGTATAAAATATAAGAAAATTTCCTTCAACAATCTTATAAAAAAATAAAAATGCCAAGAAGTCATCGTTAGGTTGGGAAATGATGAAGAATTAAGGCACTTCTGGATTCAAGTAGACATATGAAGGTTGTATCTGATCTTCCTTTTTCATTCTTTTCCTTACAGAATGCACTTGCTCTCTGAAAATTATATGCAGGTGTTTAAATAAATATGCCCAAAATCAGTAATAACTTTCAAAATCCCTGTTGGTTTGCTGGGATTTTTTTTGTTTTATAGTAAATGTTGAATATCCAACAGTTCGCACGTTAAGGAGTAAAAGTTGCTTAGTTACTCAGTGCTAACCTGAAGTGTGCTATTTATATGGTGTATTACAAGGCTGAAATTCTGAAATTTCATCCTACTGTTTTTATAAATCTGGAGATGTTTTTTTTTTCCTTTTTTTTAGTTAACCAATGATCTTTGTTGTTTGTATTTTCTGCTCTATGGATACAAACTAATCAGCAAAGGTCTGTGGCCTGGATCTAACTTCCTTCTGGCCTTTCCTTATGAAACACCGAACAGAGAAGTAAGTTTAAAATATTTTTATGCTTCTGTTCATGATTACTGTGATGGTGTTCCTGTAAAACTGCCAGTTATTTAAGTTCATAGTAAGGTTCTGTGTGTACTCCCTGTGCTTTCTTGTTTGTTTAGGGTGTGAAATACCACAGTAGGACATTCTGTGTGTTTTATGAGTGTGAAGTGAGGTTATCGTACCTTTCAGTATAGCTTTTCTTGTCAAAGAAATACGAGAAACAAATTCTGCAAACATCACTGTTCAAGTAGTAACATGTTCTGTTAAAAAAGCCAATGCACTTCTACAAAGTAAAGTAACCCAAAGTAGTTTATATGACAATTTAATTATGAGTCAAGTAGTAAATTATTGGTGTCCTCATAAATGTAAGAATCTAGCTTTTGGCTGAAAATTTGGTGTGTATCTGAGTGTTAAACATGTGTGAGCAAATTAAAGCCTGGATTTTCATGTCTGTGCTACAGAATGTCAAAGTACACGTATGAGATTTGGTTTAACCTCAAGGATTTTCTGGGGATATGGCTGTTTACACTAAATTCTTTTTCCAATATTCAATACTCTGAACAAAGTTCACAAGAATTTTTATAATGTGAGAAGAGAATATGTTCAACTATATAAGACTGGAACTTATTTTTTCTCTTCTTGTGAGATGTACAAACTGGAGAAGATTAGAGAAACAGATCAGGACAAGGAGTTAATTTTTTTTTATGATTCTTGAGCCTGATCACTTTTACTATCTTTATTAATGACCATGCTGTCACAGTAGGATGATGAGTGGTCTGCTGAAATTGTTAATGACAAAGCTGGGAGGCATTATCAGACAGAGAAATATCTTTGAGGAAGAACTAGAGGCACTGACAACTGGATTAATGGAAAGGAATTAAATGTAATAGGATGATGTTTCAGGCCATGTGCCTAGGGATTGTTACCAAAGGCTTCTGATGCCAGCTGAATGCTTATCAGTTGAGAATCACAGGTGAGAAGACATGTATGTGTTTACAGAATGATAAATGCCATTTATGTGATGTGACAGTGGAAAAGACAAATTTGACTCCAGGAGACATCCAGACAGACACTGTTGATCAGAAAGGAGTTATATTTCTGTGAAACATTCTGTACAATTCTGCTCATCAGTATTTCTGAAGGCTGAATTCACTTTGAAGAAGAATGCCATGGTAATTGTGAGTATACCATTGTAAGAATAAGAACATATTATACTAATATAATATGATAATAAGAAATACTATGATAAGAATAAACCCAAGAATATTAGTTTCATTCTTGAGATACACACAATTGCCATCTACATGCAAAAAACAGTTTTCTAATTATCCAGGTGTGTTTTAGTCCTGTTTGCGTAGCAACCATGCATATATCTTAATTATGCCTTCCTTTTTCCTCTTCAAAGAAAGGATTACCTCTAAGGGAGGCTCGGTTTTCATGCCCGTCTTATTCACTGCTGTGTGAATATCAGTGAGAATATCTGTTTTTATGCAAATAAAGCCTAGGTGAAAACATCTTCTGTTCAGGATAGGGTAAAAAACAAATACAAGAAACAAAACAGTTTTCCTTTACTATTAAACTTGTTTGCTTTGAACGTATCACCCAGAGTTGACAGGATCTGAATGACCTTACTAATAACTTTAGCACTGGATATACACAATAACTGAAAAAAATCTGAGAATACTGTCAGATTTGTGTCTAAACAAAGAGGCTTCTACGTGAAACTGCATCTTGTCTTCCTACAGTTACAGTATGTTTTCTCTTAACCTTATGCAAGTGTGTGTGACCATCCTTCTACAGCTTTCACAAAAAAATAAACTGGCTTTTATTATTTTAGAGTGTATGTATAACTGCAGTCACTTTCTATGGCATGGTTGCCACATCATGACGAAGTGTGTTAGGCCCATTGGTATGTATGACAACAAAAGCATTTTTGAGTGTGAGCGATGGGAGAAATTTATTTTGCCCTTCAAAGTGTCTGAAATAATGTAAAGAGTGTGATCTAGGATAACAGAGTAGATTTTCACAGCAGGAAACTGAGTGGGTTTTTTTGCATATACTAAGATGTAGAATGAGGGCTATTTATCATTGTAAAGACTTCTTGGACTGGCACTGGAGAGACTGCAAGATGGCTGTATCTTGTCCATATTGCCTAAGCGGAGTGATTGTTGGTACATGTTATTAGCTGTGACTAGGCCCTGCCTTGGGAATGGCTATTTGACACAGTCAAAACTTTTCCCAGGAGTGCACTGATGGGCCTATCGATTTTCAGCAGTCTTGTGCTCAAGCTTACTTGTTTTTCGTTGCAGCATAGATGTAGTGGCAGAGCCTGAGCTTCTGACTCTGCCACAGAAACAACTGCAGTCTTGTTGCTTGGGCCAGGAACATTGGCGGGTTGAGAAGTCACTGCTTTCCGACTGGCTTTGATTCTGCCAGAGACTCCCACGGATGCCTATCTCTTCTAAAGGCAAGTGATAGGTCTCTTGTTTTGGTAAATATCTTCTTTCCTCACCCCCAGCTCAACATTTAAAAAAAAAAAATATTTCCACTGGAAGAAGTTTGGACAGGACTTCTGCTGAAAGGCCAGAACTTCCCACTAAGCAGAACATCCCTGTCTGAACCAGTGCAGTATAAATCCCTTTGAACAGATCTTGTTATCTGTCTTTGATAATTCATTCTTCGTTTGGGGATTTTTTTCTCCTGACAAAAAGTGAGGGATGAACCAGGTGAAGTAAAAGGGGAAGATATCACGTTAGGGCATTGCAGAAAGAGAAGTTGTCTCACCCTTCCCTGTCCTGAGAGACCTATTTATAAGCTTAGAACTTGAATACTTAAAAGGGGCTTATAAGAAAGATTGGGGCACACATTTTATTAGGTCATGTTGCAATAGCACCAGGCATAATGGTTTAAAACTAAAAGAGGGTGGATTCAGACTAGATATAAAGCAGAATCTTTTTACGATGAGGGTGGTGAAACACCCAACAGGTTGCCCAGCGAGGTGGTAGATGACCCACCGCTAGAAACATTCAAGGTCAGGCCGGACGGGGCTCTGAGCAACCTGGTCTAGTTGATGATGTCCCTGCTTATTCTAAGGCCATTGACCTAGATGACCTTTAAAGGTCTCTTCCAACCCAAACCATTCTATGATTCCATGATCATATCAAAACACATCAAATTCTCCTTTGCTTAGTCAGCAGGTCCCTTGTAGCCCTATTACATGAAGTGGGAGTCTGTGGTCTACAATTTTTACTGCAGCGTTTGCATTCTTGATGATGGTGTATAAGCCAAAACCCAAATAAATCCAACCTCTCTCATTGTAATTTGCCATTAAACTCATTGCTTGAGTATGCACATCTTTCAGAACAAGCTTTGTTTTGTTTTTAAGTTAAAGAATTTGGATATAGATGTCTTTTCTAGGCAATTAATGAGAGCCTCTGATGTCGTATTTTACTGTGTTGTTTTCCTGGGAACCACACAGTAACTGAATGAGAACTGATTATTAGATAAGGAAATGAATCATAGGCTAAAGTTCTCAGGGAACAGGATGTTCTACCAATTTCAGTCCTCTGGCAGTTTGCTCATTTTCAGAATCAGAATAAAGATTCAGTAAATACATAAAAGAATGAATGTTAAAAGTTATTTGCATATGTATTATCAGTTTTCTAGTTTTGTTTTTAGGAACCTGGAGTTATTGTTGGCAAAAGTGTGTACAACAAGTGGGAAAAACTTGAAAGGAGACCAAGATTACAAAAGCTTAGAAAAATACATCATAAATTTCATGGATGATGAACAGAAAAAATTGCAGCTGCAAGTATATCATCATGTCTGTGTGACTGCCTCTGGGAATCCTTACAGGTAGACCGTTCACACAGTGGACTGTATTTTTTATTTCTTCCATATGATGCTCGTATCACTATGCTACTTTGTGGCACTTAGCTCCATAGATAAGTTTATACTGAGTGAAGAAAGTTAACATCTTCCTTTCACTGAATTACACGTTTTTAAAAATTTCTCTCCTATTTGTTTTTCACATACAAACCACTGTCAATAGTTATTTTAATCTTTTGAGTTTATTCCTCAAACTTTTCTAACACCTCTGTAGGGCCCCTGTGAGTGTGTTTCTTTACCACCTTAATGCCAGAATCCAGCCTCAAATTGCAGCCTTGTTGCAGTTTGGCCGTGGCCGGCAAAAAAAGGACCATGCGGTCACTCTGTCCCTCATCCCCCTGCTGGGGTGCGGAGGAGAATGGAAAGAAAAAGGCAAAAACTGGTGGGTTGGGATAAGAGCAGTTTAACAGCACAGCAAATGAAGCAAACAGTAACAACAACGATACCTATAAGGAGAATACGCAACACAAACAGCAGAACACACAGAGCCGCTCTCACCGCCCAGTGCCCCGCACGCTCCCCAGCCACGACCCCCTGCCCGCCGCCCAGCTCCCCCACCAGAACCCAGCATGGTGGCACATGTTATTGAGTACCCTATTCTGTCTGGCCAGGTTGGGTCAGCCCACCCGGCTGGGTCCCTTCCTGGCTTCTGGTGAAAATTAACCCTGCCCTGGCTGAACCCAGGACAAGCCCCATTCTAGTTGTGAAAGATGCTCTGCACGGTATGTTTGTCTAAGCAGTAAGACTTTGAGTCATATAATCCCTCTGAAAATTTATTTTTATTCCATTTTCCAACATTATGGTGGTGAGGTAGTCAGACTCACCACCCGAAATCTCCACAGTATGAACTGTTAAGTGCAGTCTATGGCACTTTTGTAGTCTGTTTTTTTGGGGGGGTTTTTGGGGGCGTTTTGAGTTTTTTTAGAGCACTGATACGAGTATATGAACTTTTTGTAGCTAACTTAAAAGATGCTGCCCTTATTTTTCCACCTTACTGCAAATCTAAATTAAGACATAACAGTGTTTATGTTTTGTACAGTGTTTTGAATCAGTAACGTAGTGCGAATGGGTATAAAAGTGGGTCTGGAAGTTATTTCCCTATTGGAAAACTGGTCTTAAAAAGGGAAAGCTAGCTTATAGCAATCCTTTACCATATTTCACCATACGTTCTGCTTGCCACATGTTCTTGATTAAGATGGCCAGCAGTTTCTCTGCTTTGGGTATGGTCCATTTCCGAGACATTTTAGCTGACTAATAGTAGTGGAACAGGAAAGGGCAATTTTACTCCTGTTATGCTATTGCTAGCAGGTGTTGTTCAGGTTTGTGCAGTAATTCTGTGGCGGAAGCATAGAACTTTTTGATTTTGATGATACCTTGCTTGGTTCGGGAAGGACTAGATTAGATTACGTCTTTCACTGGTATGTCTCTTTCGCTAGTTTGTGAGATAGCATAGAGAATTTTCTTACGGTGTCCTGTATAAATTGTATCTCATCAGCACCATTCCTTCAGTACATTTCGTGCATCTTTATTAAATACTGCTTTCTGGGTTTTTTTAGTGAGAGGGAGATAAATCTTAGGCTGCTTTTGGCAGTAATTTCCATGTACATACAGTTGGATTAGAGCATACTAGGAACATCTATTTGCATGTTTGTTTCTCTGTTTTATGGTTTTTATTACCTTGTTCTGCATCTGTAGAAAACTGAAAATCAGTCAAGAAATATTAATTAATTTCAGACCTTGTGGCTGTAGGTGCCATATGGATCCCTCTCTCATAAGCAAGTAGAAACTGTAACAATCATCTTACAATCTCATTGGAAAAAACCTGTAAGTATATTCAGCATGTTCAGTTCAGACAAGAAGTAGTGGACACAAGTTGGAACATAGGAAATTCTGATTAGATATGAGTAAATCAAAAAATTCATGAGAGTGATTAAATACTCTCACAGATTGCCTAGAGAGCACATGGGATCTCCCTCCCTGGAGAAGTTCAAGTCTTGACTGGACACTGAACCGAGCAATTTAATTTAATTAGACCTGATGTGAGCAGGAGGTTGAACCACCTGACCTCATGAGATTCTTTCCAGCAAAAATTATTCCAATGCAGCTGATCTTAGAAGCCAAACAGGTATGCTTCTTTTTAGTATCCTTAAACTTCATGGTTTTCCTCCCAGTAAAGTTCTTCAGTTTTCACGTTAACTGATCTAGAAGAGACAGTCGGAGGTGTGCATTAAGTCTTTTACTCACACAATGTATTTAGCAATTACAAGGACTAAGCCATGTGCAGACACTTTGCACAGGAATACTTGCATTGTCTGCCCCACAGAGTTAGTTGCATCTTTTTTTATATGAGTGTGTTATATACCTGTTTATTTATGCTTCTGACATGGCCTCCTGAGGCATGCTACAAGGAAAGCCTCAAAACAGTTCATGTGAAAAGAAAATGAAAGGAAGGACTATCCCTGCTGGGGAGTTGAACCAGAAAGAGATTAAGCAAAAATCTGTGCGGCAGAAAGTATATGTGAGAGCAAGTATATGAAAGCATGTTTCCACCGCTTCAACCATTGTCTCTGCTGCTCCCTTCTCAAATGAAAATGTAGGCAAGAGTCAATCTGGAAAGTACTGAGTACCTTCATATAGTTGTAATGTTTCTTACAATAGCAGATAGTCAGAACCTTACCTCAGTATTGGACTTCTTTGTGGCATAGTAAAAAACACCCTGAATCAGTACCACGGCTTAGAATAGGATGCACAAAAGACAAAAGTAAAAAAGCAATTTCCTCTCACAATCATATTTGGAACTCAGTTACAGATACAGCGGTACTACTATGCCTCTCCCTGAATTTGCAGCTACTGGAAATAAATACCACACATTTTAGAAGTGCCAGAATATCACCTGAGATTAAAAAAACACCATACAAATACACCTCTTAACAGTTTCTTCCAGAAATTCATTTCAGTACAACAGGACCAACTAACTAATTTCTCTGAAATCAAATCATTAAACTTGACCATTAAACTGCAAACCACACACAGGAAATACAGTTGTATACTCTTTCCTTGAAATTAGCCCTTTTCTTTTGAAACCAGTTAGCTGCTTCTTGTTCTTCTGCAACCTCTTGCTTTGACTCTCTGTGCCTTATTTGGTATTAATTGTCTAAGCTGTCAGGTTGTCAGAAGAGAGGGTTGTGGTTTTATTCCCAAAGTGTAGTATATTTTAAGCAACTGCTTGTTTAGTATGTAGATTAATGGTCTGAAAACAAGACAATCTGCAGGACTCTTGGGAAGGAAGGGAAAACTCCCTGCTAAGCCTAAATTTTGTGAGAAAATGGAACAACTTGAATTTTATTTTTAGAACTGTTCATGCCCCCAGAAAGAAGAAATGCTTCCGGAGGAAGAAAATGCATCTGGCTTCAAACATTCACCTGAAAAAAATAACAAAAATATAGGACCACTGCAATATATGCTGTTGATTTCAGGAGCTATTAATCATGAGTATTTGGAAGTGGAGGAAGAGGATGCAGATCAATAAAGACAATTGCAAGTACTAAACCTAAACTGGAAGGAACCATTTCACAAATGCACGAGTTGCAGTTCTGTAGAAGAGCTACGGAAAGCTAGCCTGAATCAAGAGTTTTATGCTACAGCAAAAAAAGCATCCTGGCTTGCATAGAAAGAAAAATAGCCTGTAAAACATATGGTCCCTTGAGCACTGTTTAAATCTCATTTGGGAAAATTTTTTAATCTTTCAATTATTAATACGCTTCAGAAATAAAGTGCACCAGTTCAAACAATCCAGCCAGCAGATTCTGGTCAGAGGTCAAGACTTTATGATCCAAAGAAAGACAAAATTTCCAAACTTTTGGATTGGTTTACAGAATAAAAATGGCATCATAGGGTCAGACTGATGATGCTTACTGCTAGCACTGTCCTGGCTCATAGCGTTTTTCATGTCAGGGATGCCTTCTGTAGGTTACGGAATAAATAAATCCCCCATCCAGTTCAAGATTCTTCTTCCATTAATTTGTTCAGGATCTCCTTAAACCACGGAAATTTGACCATCAGCTAAACAGACACAGATCATTCTTTTTGTCCATTCTCCTTCAGCTGGCTGTTGCATCTGAATTTTTTTCTTTCTTTTGTTTGTACAGCGGCTGATGATCCTGCCTACTCAGAAGAGTAATGAGATCTGTCCAAACTCTTGTACTATGAAATCCTAAAACATTGTCTTCTATAGTTGGGATCTGTCCCGATTCAGTATTGGGGAGGTTTCGATATGATCCCGAGGACAAGATTAAGATGCAAAGGGAGTCAGGTTTCATGCAACCCTGTAAACTTTATTTCGGTGAACCGGGAATTGGAGGTCAGGTGAGCACGGCAGCAGGGGGAGGACACGAGAAAGAAAGAAAGGAGTAAAGTGGACAAAACCCCAGTGGGTGAGGAAAAGAAGTGTGGGGGTGGGAATCTGTTACCACCACCATGGATTCGACAACACCCAGCGATGTCCAGCTGGCTCAGTCTCTGCGCAGGCACGGAGCTCCCTGCGAGGCGGCGAGCAGGAGCGCTCCGAGGAGCATGTGCTGCCCTTCTGTAGGGGCGTTTGCCCATGCGCAGAGCATGTCCGCGTACATGCGGCTCGTGCCGTGCACGCTGCCCGCTCAGACAAGCCCCCTCGTGCCGGTCTGCGCACTGCCCTGCGCACAGGCGCCGTCCCGCAGGCCGCTGTGGTGGTTTTTGGGAGGGAGGGAAGAGGTGACAGTGGTCATGTCGAGACAAAACCAGCTTGAAGTGGTCTGCTACAGGACCTTACAGGCTCCTGTCACACCTGTCATTTGTTTTCCACTCCGAATGTCCCAGTCTGTTTGTTTCTGCCTGCTGGGGAGGGCATTCTGCAGGTGGTGGTTTCGGGACAGAAATGCATGCAGCTGTTGAGATATTGACCCCCTGTTGGAGTTATGCATAGCCAATACAGCTTTGTGGATAAATTGATGGTCTTTCCCCCCCCCCCCCTCCATTTCTGTTTTTTAACATGAAATTTATCTCCTTCTGTTGACGACACTCAGGTTTTCCACCACTGTTGTTTTACTGAAAGACTTTTAAAGACAAGAAAAATGGAAAAGGATGCTTCTCTATTTACTAAAATATTTGTATAAGATAAAGTTTTGACCTTAATTTGAAATGACTCCACAATGCAGATCAGGGTCAAAAGTGGGAAATTAACCCTACAACTTACTAGCAACGTGCTTGAGCCAGATCTCCAGATGGTGCATATGACACTATTCACTAGTATGGAATTAAACAAAGATGTGAAATTTCCCCTTTGAGTGTTATGGTAAACTTTGGCTTGCCACTTAACCAGAATACAAGTGTTAAAAAATTCCATTTTACAAGTGCATTTTATTTGTTAACAGTGGTAGCTGTTTAAAAACAACATTTCTTTTCCAAAGTCTGCAAGGGTGGTTCTTGAAGACTCATATATCTCTTAGACATTATTAAGAATAGCACTTAATAGGAAGCCCTGGCACTTGCAGTAACATTTAGTAACAAGCAGACTGGTTTATTATTCAAAGCGTTTTGATTAAATGCAGAGGATCTCAAAGCATTCTTTTCCTACAGTCAGTATTCATGTAGAAAAAAATGTTCACTCCTTCCAAGCCCTGCTTTGGATGAGATGTAATGTGTTGGCCAGTTACAAACTATTTATTCACTACACAAAATATGGCAACACAGAGAGTGAGGATGTTCCTGGAATTTCCTCATGGTGACTACTTCTTGAGGAACAAAAATGCTTTGCTGCTGTGTCTCTTACTAACTGAGGGCATGTAAGCCCATTTGCAATGACTGGAGATCTATCTTCTACACCCGATTTAAGGATAAAGTACCTGGTGAGGGTAAGAATGACAAAATCCCATATTTAATGAGCAAACTGCATATCCTGTGATTTAAGCATCCCACATTGCACAGAGCAAATCCCTGAGTTTATACAAAGGAGGATATTCCACCTCCTAGACAGCTCAACAGTTTCAGACCTTGGCTTGTCTTTTACTCTGTTTTCCCAGAATAAAACAGTTCTGTGAAATGTTATCCTTTAGACAAATCTGTCTGAAAAAAAAATCGGGGATTTGGGATTCCCACAATTAAAAAGTTAAGAAGTGCCACAAGTTCAACAAGGGGAAGTGCAAAGTCCTTCAATCTGTGGAGGAAAAACCCCATGCACCAGTATATGCTGGGGGCCAGGCAGCTGGAAGGCAGCTTGGCAGAAAAGGACCTGGGGGTCCCACTGGACACCAGCATGAACACGGGCCAGCGATGTGCCCATGTAGCAAAGATGGCTATTGGTATCCTGCACTGCATTACGCAAAGCATTGCCAGTAGTTTGAGAGAGGTGATCCTTTACCTCTACTCAGCACTGGTGAGGACACAGTGCAGAGCATGATGTCCAGTTCTGGGGTCCCCCATAGAAAAGAGACACGGACATACTAGAGAGAGTCCAGTGAAGGGCCACGAAGGTGATTAAGGGACTGGGACATCTACCCTATGAGGAAAGGCTGAGAGCTGGTACTGTTCAGCCTTGAAGAAGAGAAGGCTCAGGAGGGATCTTCTCAATGTCTGTAAATACCTGAAGGGAAGGTGTAAAGACAACAGTCAGGCTTTTTTCAGTGGTGCCCTGTGACAGCACAAGAGTCAAGGGGCACCAGCTGAAACACAGGAGGTTCCCCCTGAACATCAGGAAACACTTTTTAACTGTGAGTGTGACCAAGCACAGTCACCGATTGCCCAGGGAAATTGTAGAGTGTCCCTCCCTGGAAATCTTCAGAAGCCACTTGGATACAGTCCCGGGCCTTCAGCTCTAGATGGTTCTGCTTGAGCAGGGGGGCTGGACCAGACGACTTGCAGAAGACCCTTCCAACCTTAGCCATTCTGTGATGCTATGATTCTGTGATGTGCAAAAGCAATTAAGAAAAAGCAAATTGGCAGTTGGAATAAAAGGGAACAATCTCTGTTTCATGAGGGATTTGCAGCAATTTAGATGGCTTATTATATGTCAAAGTTATCATTCAGTTTTAAACACTGTAGCTCCCTTCAGTGTCAGGTGTCATTTCTCTGGCAATTACACTTGCATTACTCTGGAAATTATTGCTTACATATATTATGTCATTTTCTAACATGTCAATGTTTACTTATTTTAAATGAATTTCTTCAGAACTGGAAGGGATAAATCAAATGTGTTTTCACACTGGATCCATATAGGAGCTAAATCTTGGCATTGCAATGCCTGATTCATAGCAGAAACCATCAAACTCTCCCATACTGAGTTTCCTTACACAGAACCAGGGGAAAGGGAAGCACACTCAGCTTGCAGCACAGACAGTGACTTACATTATCTGCTTGTAAACATTGAGGAGCAGGGTGTCAGTTAAACACCTCCCTTTGAACTCAGAGTTATGGACCAGTTTTGGGAGGGAGTTCCAAGGCTAGTCCAAACTTTTCTCACAAGACTCACAGCCTTAGGAATTTGCTGGCTGTTTCAGGCACGGAGTAAGGGTCTTCAAAGCATGGTGGAAAACTCACTTTTCCCCCGGCTACAGGAGAATAGAAAATCAAGGATGTTTCAGATATTTGCTTTGCTGCAAACTATAGTTGGCTGTGGAAGGTGATTATAAGAACTGGCAGTTTCATGATCACTAAGGAATAATCAGAGCAAAGAGTTACAGTTCCTTCTTTTCTGTGGGTGTTTATAAGTCAGAATAAATAAACAGTAATATAATTGCAGTGCAAGAGTCCCTTCCTTGATGTGTGACCCATGTGAGAGTTAATAGAAGCTGATGAAATGTGAGCACATAATTTGATAATTAATCACATTTCATGTTGTATGTTTAGGTCACATTTTGGACAGAAGCTTTCACACAAGTCTTTCCTTTGCAGAGACCAGCAGTTTACTCTTTTATAAGCAAAGAAAGCTAATAAGAAATTAAATGTTTACAGAAAAAAACCCATTGTACTTCCAGTTACTATGTAACATTCTCATTTACCCATACTCTAATGACAGCTATTTCTATTGTAGTTCCCTGGGCCAATTTTAAAGCTTTTTCAATTGCATTTTGTGACTTGGAGACCTAATTATTGAAAGAGATGAAGAAAATAATCTCATAGCACTTTAAAGTATAGTAAGCTCCTAAGGTAAGGTAGGCATGGATGATGCATACAAATGGTACATAGTGGAAAGTACCATAAACATACAGATGTGTTTATCTGGGTTTGATATCTTAAGAAGTCATACATTTATATTCACATGGTATTTCTCACTTAAAGCAGATTGTTTTTATGCTATAATTATATTTTTTTAATTCAGTTTACCTAGTATGCTTATGATATTCTTACTAGGTTTGTATCTCTTTGATAGAGATTGACCCCCGCAAAGCACTTCAGAATCAGATGTAAAGAATGCCCAGTTGCTGGTAAAATATGCATAAAAATCCGAGAAAGAGAACAAATAAATTCTGAACAAGGCACACATGAATAATTTGTAAAACAGTTGTTATCATATTTAATCACCATGAAGAGCTTTATGAAATATTTGGTAGAATTGGTGGGGAAGAGTTTTTCCTTCAGGAAACTTTGAGGTGGTACTTTTCCCCTCTTTTACTGGAGCCATTTGTTTTTATATCTTCCTCTTTAGAAAGATGAGTATTTTTCTTGTGTACTAAAGGGTATAGTGCTTTGCAGTTCTTTCACATACATTCTGTATGTGAATTACATAGGATTATGCAAAAACAGAAACCTTAAATCATCTTCGTCTGGAATTCTGCCTTTTCAGAAGGGCTGAAAGACCTTGACAGAGAATTATGGTAAGTGAAGTATTAAAAACCATTTTTCGTATCCAGACTGACTTGTTCAAGTTTTCTCACAGTTTATCTCTCTATGTTCTAAATGGAAATTTTCAAAATTTCCTCAATGCACATTTTAACAATGCACTTTTGTTTTGGAACTTTTATACCCAAAAACATTTCAGCTTGACTGAAGTTCTTGTCTCATCAGATGCTTTGCATTTTACCCCTTATGATTGAATTCACCCATTTATTTTTGTTTATTTGCCTTATGTGTATCATGGAACAAATGAGGTTATGGATGGGATAGAGATGGCAAAAAGATGGGGTTTTAGGGTGAAATTGTTGTAGTGTTAATCACACTTTAGTGTTCTCATAATCGTTTACATAGAAAACTAGCTTTATTGTGAGACTTTGTCTGGTTTACTAGCAACAGGGATACTTCCACCGCCCCCCCTCCACAACATTAGGACAGGAGATTTAGTTTGCAGATTTTTAAGATATTGTTCTTCTGTGGTCCTTTCACTGAAAGGGAATCAAAAGCTGTATTTCATGAGCCTGTTTTAATACATACAGGCAAAAATAAAACTTTATCATTAATATTTGTGGCTATAGGATAAAAATCTGTAAAACTTGTGATAGCACTACAATTTTTCAATAGCTGATTATGTCCTGGTGGGATAAATTACCACTGATTTTGAGGAAGCTGAGTGGTTGTCCTTGTTTGCAATGAACCACAGATTTGCATTCCAAAAGCAATGCACAGATCTAACACTGAGTTCTAATCCCTTTACCCAATAAAGACAAAGCAAAGAATTTTGAATGCTCATTGTTTCTCCAGTCTCAATGTCCTAATTGGATATGATGCAAATTACCACCAACAGTTAGGTTTAATTCTTTATATTGATTTATATGCTTTTATTGCTTTAATAATAAGAAGACTACTTGAATAATCTGATGGTTAGTTTTGAATGTCTATGTCTTATGTATTTAGTTAAGTACTGCCTAAATAAGCAGGATATTGCAAAATTTAAAAGATTTCAGTTGTATCTTGTTAGTGTCTGGGACCCGAATCAGCATATGCCTCCCCTGTTGTTGGGTCTACAGGCACTGATAATAAGAGTTATGTACAAAGTAATCAAAGGACAGTTGAGAAAATAATAATTGTCTTTATTTTCCAGGCTGAAAACTGCAACAAAAACAAACAGTTGCTGGGAAAATATGAAACAGAAGCATGTTAGTCTGCTGCCTTCGTGTAAGCCTCTGTTTCTTCTCTGGGTTTCTCTTGATCAAATTTTATTTGAAGAAGTCATTTGGTAAATATTTTTCATCTTGCTTTCTCTCTGCTTGAAGACTAAACTTTTCTCCAGCATAATGTAATGTTTACCTCTTTCTGGTTTTATTATTCATGTGGTTTTAAGTAGACCGTCATTTTCACAGAGAAGGAAAGCACAGGCACTGTGAGGAAATGGACAAAAGAGAAGCTAGAAGCAATGAAGAGCAGAATATTTCATAATGGCTTTGAAAGAATACTTCACACCTATCTCTCTCATCAACAGAGAATTAATACCTTTATCCTCTCATAAAAGCAAAATGCTTTTGACTTTGTTACAAATGTAATGGTCTACTTCAATCATCAGAGCTTGAACTAATGGAAAAGAGATATAAACCATGTGCTTGATCCTGCAAACCTCACTTTCATGCTTTAATATAACAAGATGTCTAGTTATCAGAGAAAACCAGAAGGAGTGGATGAATGACTCTCTGAAGAACTAGGGGGTGATTATCAAAGTCCTAGGGAAGAAGCCTTAGAAGAATCCAAGCTTAGGAAGGATTATGGTGATTCTGACCCCTCCCCCTCTTTAGTTTAAGAAAGAAAAATCCTGAGGAATAGAAAAGTTTTTGGTTCTGACCTGTTTGCAAAGAAACTCACCTGCACAAAATCCAAACACAAAGCAAGAGCATGCTCAGCTACTGATTCAATTTCCAGTCCTTACATGACTTTCATAGAGGATTCAGTCCCACATTATGATTTTGCAGCTTGATGTTATATGTAAATAATTGCCTGTTTTGGAAGGACAAATTATGATTACAAAAAAAAATAGCTGCATAATGTAGAGCCTTTCATGCTGCTTAAGAAAAAATAAAGAGGATGTACAAGAGGAATGTGTAAGAAATCGGGCAAGGAAGGCAGGAGACCAGCATGGCTGAGTAAGAACCTCCTGGTCAGAATAAAGTGTAACAATACTGCATAGGCAGTGGAACCAGGGATGTGTATCCTCAGGAGAATACAGGGACACTCCCTGGATGCGTAGGGATGGGATCAGGAAAGCTAAGGTACAGTTGGAGCTGAATTTGGCAAAGGAAGCAAAGCCTGATAAGAAGGGCTTTCACAGGTATGTTGACCAGAAAAGGAAAATTAAAGAAAATGTACCAACCCTGGTAAATAAGACAAGAGAACTGGTAACAAACTTCCCACTGCCACAGAAGGCTGAGGTACTAAATACTATTCTGCCTCAGTTTTCAACAATCATCTCTCTTCCCACATTTCTCAAGTCTCTGAAACTCGAAGGAGGGCCTGAGGGAATGAAGTCCTTCCCATCGTAGGAGAAGATCAGGTCTGAGACCACCTGAGGAACCTGAACATACTTAAGTCTATGGGACCTGAAAAGATGCATTACATGGTTCTGAGGCAATTAGCTAATGTAGTTGCCAAGACACACTCCATTATATTTGAAAAATCATGGTAGTCAGGCCAGTCTCCAGTGACTGGAAAATGGGAAACATCACATCCATAACGAAAAAGGGTAAAAAGGAGGACTCTGGGAACTACCAACCAGTTGACCTCCATGCCAGGTAAGATGATGGAACAAATCCTGCTGGAAGTTATGTTGAAATACATGGAAGACAGGGAGGTGATTAGAGACTGCCAACATGGCTTCACCAGGAGAAGATCATGCCTGACCGATCTAGTAGACTTCTGTGATGGAGTGTCTGCAACAGTGGACAAGGGAAGAGCTACAGATGTCATCTACCTGTACTTCTGTTGTGGCCTTTGATATGGTGCCCCACAACATTCTTTCCTCTAAATTGGAGATGAATGGATTTAATGGATGGACTGTTAGATGGATAAAGACTTGGATGGATGGCCACATCCAAAGAGTGACCATCAATGACTGAATGTCCAGCATCAGTAGAGGCTGAGGGATGAATAGATTCATAGCGGCCCTGCAGAAGAGGACTTGGATATAAAGGTAAATGAAATATTGGACAGCAGTCGGCAATGTGCACTTCTAGCCCAGAAATCAAATAGTCTCCTGGGCTGCATAAAAGGCAGCACGGCCAGCAGGTCGAGGGAGGTGATTCTCCCCCTTTACTCTGCTCTCATGGGACCCCGCCTGGAGTACTGCATCCAGCTCTGGGGTCCCCAGTACAAGAAAGACCTGTTAGAGCAAGCCCAGAGGAAGGCCATGAAAATGATCAGAGGAATGGACCACCTCTCCTACAAAGAAAGACACAGAGAGTTGGGGGTGTTCAGCCGGGAGAAGAGAAGGCTCTCGAAAGACCTTATTGCTGCATTTCATTATATAAGAAAGGTGGAGAGACTTCTTACCAACGCCTGTAGTGACATGACAAGGGGCAATGGTTTTAAACTGAAAGAGGGCAGATTTAGATTGGATATAAGGAAGACATTTTTTACAATGAGAGTGGTGAGACACTGGAACAGGTTGCCCAGAGACATTGTGGATTCCCCATCACTGGAAGTGTTCAAGGTCAGGTAAGATGCGGCTTTGAGCAACTTGATCTAGTGAAGGATGTTCCTGTCCACGGCAGAGTGTTTGGACCAGACAATCTTTAAAAATCCCTTCCAACCCAAACCATTCTCTGATTACATGATTCTATGATTCTGTGAAGGAAATAACCCTAAAATAATTAGCTGCGCTGAATGACTGATGCTAGATACAGTAACTCGCATATTTTATAGCTGCTCTCTACTCAGATTGTTCAAGTCTGAACCAGAGCGTCATGGAAAGTCTGGCAACCAAGCAGCTGCACCATATTAGTTTTAAATTAATACAGCCCTTCTCACTACATCTCAGTATGAGCTGGAAGCTAAACGGGTTTGGGCATGGCACTATGCAGGTGCTTTTCTACAAAGCAAGACGTCTCAAAACAAAACATCAGTGAATCTGAAGTTCCACTGGATGCCTAATAAAATGGCGATCTTTGCTATATAATCTATGTCTATGATCAATCTTTGTATCACCTCCAATCTGCCGGCACAATAATGGGAGTACCCTATCTGCCACACAATTTAAACATTATGTTTCAAACTCTTTTCCTCTCAGTATGGTGTAAGAGAACACTGGTGTTCAGAATGGAGAGAAACTGATGTATAAGGTGTCAGTAACAAAGTATCACCCAATATGTTTAAGCACTGACCATCATAGGTAAGTGACACTTATTTTGATATACAAATAAAGAAACAGTGGTAATAAATGAATTTCAAAGATTTATAGTCTTCACTTAATGAACTGGTCAAGTTTCAATCCATAAACTTTTACAGATACTTTTCTTAAGGAAAACAGTGTAATATGTTGAAGCTATTCACATTTAGCATCCTTGAAGAGAAAGGATATAACTACTTTAAATTCAGATTTGAATCAACCAAAATGTCCTGTGTTTTGCAAAAGTTTCACTATCATTTGACTGGAAAAGAAGCTATGTTTTGGCTTTGCAATTTAGCTGCACACAAATTTGGCCTTTCCATGCCAAAAAGGATGTGAATATCTAGTAGCAAGTATTCTGAGTTAAAGTTTTATAAAAACCTGAATGCTCTCATGTTTAAACATATTTTTAATTCCCAATGCAATAATTACTAAATCTTTGTTTAGCTGTCTTGTCATTTACGGAAATACTTTTGACTTCTTATGTAACTTTAGGTTACCATTTGATTATTATGTGCTTGTTATTTTAGCCCTGTACCTTACTGCAGATCTAAAAGTAACACCCCAAACTGCACTTCAAAACATAAGGAAATTTATTCACATAAATAGTATTTGAAATATTGTTTACATAGTTTGGGATTGCTATTGTAGTTCTGCATTTTACTATAAAGACAAGTACAGGGCCCCACAATGTAAACTCTTCTAGAATTAGCCTCAGTGATTCAAGGCTGACCATTCAGACCAATCTGAGACCTACAAAGTCTCAGAAATGAGATGGTAGTAGCTGACATACAGTATGGTTGAAACTGATGAAATAAAATTAAACAGTCTTAACATTCCTACATTGTATTTTAACTTGATTGCAAATATGACTGAGCTAAATCATTCTGTAACAATCACATCTTATTACAGTGTATCTAAGATATAAGAGGTAGAAAAAGAGGTGCTGTTTCCCTAGCCCTGGCTTGGTAGATCTTCAATGTCTTCCGGATTTCTTCCAAAGAGTTTCTAACTATGTTTTCACCCTTAAATTAACTTCAGTGCTTGGAATTCTTACTTAATTCAATAGTCTTTTTGTATTTGCTTTAAAATATCCAAGTGAAGACTTATCTGAAATCTGAAAGTTAAAATTACTCTGAAATTCTTTTGAAGGCACACCTCAATACTTTCAGCAGAAAATCCCATGGTACAGCTAAGAAATGAGAAGGATCTTGACAGTTCCATGGCATTGCTTCTTTTTTTGGTACTTGTCTACATTGCAGCAGTATTCCAGAATATTCTTCTGTTCTGGAAAATATCTTATTAATGACTTTAAGCAATTCTTCTTAATTTATGCCATTTTAAGTATCAAAACCAAGATCTATATTTTATTTGATACATAATCTCTGATACCTGCCCCCCATGCAACCACCATTCATACACTGAGCACGATGTCTCTGGTATGGAATATTTCTACTGGGCAGCTTGTGTTAGCAAGTAGTGGAGGTATAGTTATTCTCCTACTTGGCAAACAACTGCTTTTCCAATGTTTTACCAAACGAAAAGAGGGAAAGAAACACAAATATGCTGCTTGAAGTTTAAATATTTAGAATTCTGACCACAAAGTGAAGATCAACTGCATTCTGATCTTATCCCATAATCAATCCAAGTGTGATGGAAAAGGGCATAGGCATCAATCCAAACCAAAAGCACAGCAGACAGCAAGGTAACTTCAGACATAAGTTTAGATGTCTGAATCTACTCAGATGTAAATACATTCGTAGTATGAACATGTTACAGAACATTATCAGGAAATATTTCACACAGAAATTGGTAGAATTTTATTACTAAAAAGGGCCTAGTTTGTACAGGGGTCTCCAGTCTGAAATGTAATATATATCCTTTCATAATAGCTCCAGTGTTCTTAATAAATGATTGCTCTTTAGGGAGTAAATGATAGCTTTTCAAGGGCAGAGTGATACTATCTCCAATAACTGGGTTTTCATCATTCCAAAGTGCAGTTTAACAAGCATTTAAGTGTCATGATTGTGTTCATCAAATAGGGCAAAAAGGCATAATAATAATGATAAACCTTTCAAATTAAATAGAGCTGTTTTCATCCAGAAGGATTTCAAAGCACTTTAAAAATATCTCTCTCCCCATGTAAAGTGTATCAGCAGGACTATTTGTATTCACGCTGTGACCTCTGAATAAAAATGTTGATCTGTGTTTTCTACTCTGAGTCCCACTACTATTATTGCATTTGCTTTCCATTTCTCTTTGCTGCCTAATTTTTGGGTTCTGTTGAGATTTATCAAACTATGTAAGATATTCTTCATTATTACTCGCTTAATTGTTTCTGTGGTGATAATTTTTATTCCAAATACTATGTGGCACTAAGACAAAGACCTTTACAAAATCCAAGTATGTCACATCCACTTTCTTCTCTTTATCACATCAATTTGTAATCCCATCAAAATATGAAATCAGATTTTCTTGGCAAAACCTACTTTCTAGAAACCTTTGTTGGCCAATATATAAGAATATATCAATCTTTTATCTGTCTATTGATTCTACTGTGCACCAAATTTCCTTTTTCTTAGAATATATCAGGTAAGATGACTAAGGTTGAAATTAGGTGAGAATAAGGATGTAATAATATATTCCCTTAATCCATCAGCAGTTAATCAGCACTCAGTGGTGATGCTTTAGATGTAATAATTTAATGTGTTAACTGTATTTCCATTTACTTTTTATCTGCAATGTGTTTCCTTTTCTGAAAGCAAAAAATTAAGTAGGCACAGCTGTTAGCATAAGCAAAGCAAAAATGAAATAGCAACAAAGTATTAAGAACCAGAATATCAGGAATCTTTAAAAAAATAATAAAAAAGTACTGACTGAGGAACATCCATGTGCCCTCTTCCAAGGAAGCTCTTTTATTAGTAGGGACTGAGATCAAAATGAATCCTAAACTATTAAAATTTTTTTATTTCTGATCTTTCCCCAAACTACTAAATTAAGGAAAATGCAGAAAAAACGCAATTTCTGCAAAAAAGTCTGAAAAACAAATAGCTGTGCATTTTGGAAAACTAGGAGGAGTGACCTGCTTAAAAATTTCATAAATATTGACATGCAACTTCCAGATACAGTCTGATCAGACTGATGTCAATAGGACTGCACTTCATATCTACTGTATCTGTGTTTGGCCCATTTCAGTTTTTAGTAAAATACACATTAGTCTTCTCCAGTAGTTATCATCCTTGGATGTAAAGTTGGAATGTTCTCTTCCTACAAGTGGTCTTCCTTATAAAAGTGCTTTTTTCCTTTCTGTTTTTTAATCCTAATTTGATAAGAAATATCAGATATGATTTGTGATATAGTCATTAAATTATAGTACAGTAATAATTTCAAAGAAATATTCCTCAAGTAATTAGTTCAAAAGTATCTAAAGTCAGGAGCATAAAATGTAGTTGTTGGTTTTTCAGGTTTGTTTTTTTTTTGACCAAGAGACTGTTGGGGCTATTTTCTGGCAGGCACTATGGACATCTGTGTGTGCATGTAAGTGTCAAAATGGAAGCTATGAAACTCTGTGGTGCTGACAACTGACTGGCTAGGTAGCAGCCCTACTGGAAAGGACCTAGTGGACAGTAGGCCAAATCAACTCAGTTGTGCATTTTGGCAGCAATGAAGACAAACAACTTCCTACATTTTATCAACATCAACATCCTCTGTAGATAGAGAATATTTCTCTTAACTTACCACTGATTAGATCATGTCTAGAATAACATGTCCAGTTTTTGGAGCCCCTCTTTTTCCCTACACAAGCATATCTTTGCATACAAGTTGAATGAGATTCAAATAGGCTTGTATGAACAGGGAGCCAGAAATGCAAGATCTAGTAATCTGGCAAGATCAATATCTAATTGCAAAGAAAAGGGGCTATGGTAAACGAACAAATTCAGCAAACCTTGAAGAACATTCGGTTCTGATATTGTGATATGTGAGCATGACAGACTGACAACATGACAGGCAAAGTTCTTGGTGAAGTGCCAGTGTACCAGAACGTCACGGACAACAGACTTTGTGAATAAAGGCAAAAGAGGGAAGTAATATGAGTATTTTTTGATTTGGTCACGTATTCTGTGTACTAGTCAGCATAGGGATAGACTGTGCAGACAGTCCTTGTGTCTGTTTTTTTTTTTTATAACTTGCTTTTTAACTGCTTATTTGATAACAAAAATAGTATTTCACAACATATAAATATAAATTTTGTCAGTAAATATCCTGCAGGCTGTATGAAGTGACTAAGGATGGAGATGATGCAGTGTATGAAGAACACGCAAAGTTGAGCAACGACTTCCTAAATTTGGGCATTTTGTGTCATCTACTACTAAATTACATTTCTTGTTGGAAATACCGATGACATTACTTTGTGATTATCAACTTTTTGCAATTTTAGCTATTTCTTTCTCACCACAATTTTTTTTGCTACGGAAATAGCTGAATAGTCAAAATAAAAGGTTTGTGTTTTTTTTCTTTTTTCTTTTTTTTCACAGCAAAGTGGTGTATCTTTTTTTTAGTCTAAAACTTTCTTTTTATTTCTGGTATTTGTAATTTTACCCAGTCTGTGTGACCATGTTCAATATTACACTAGATTTAAAAATTATTATTAAATCTACTAGGAAAGTTTGTCATATATTTGCGAGAGGTTTGGATCCCGTTGCAAAAGTGTAAAGACAAGTAACGACAGGGTAACACCGGAATCCTAAGCATGCTACTCATCAAAAGTGTCAGCATGTCATTGCCGGAATGACAGTGCATTTTTTGTGCTATTGAATGGGCTCTGTCCAGGATGAGAGCTGCAGAACTGAGTTCCCATGTACTGGCACGCAGAGGTGGGACCTACAGAATGAAACATTCAGAAAATCAGAGATGCTAGAAGAATGCTTCTCTAGCAGAGGTTGTTTATAACTCAGTTGCATTTCACTGTTTCTGAGACACGTAGTTGTAAAGACTGACATCAATGTACAGCTGCAGTTAGCTGAAATAATGATATCTCACAAATGAAAGTGCATTTGAGATGCACATAGATTTATTAGAGTTTGGAAGACAAATTACATCAGCAGCATTCTGACCACACTCTTCAGATAATGAAAAGACAGGTTCACATTTATTTTGTGAGAGTAGTTAAGGCAGTTTAAATGTAAACATTAATAAGGGATTATCTAACTCTATTACTAACAGCCAACTTAAAAAAAAAGGAATATTTTGCCTCTAAGAATATTTTTTTCTAAACACATTGTGGGATTTTTTCATAGTTTGTTTAGGTTGTTATTAAGGCTTTTTCTTTTCCAGTGTGGGTAACAAGGTAGTTAAACCTTTAAGTAGGACATTGATGAATTAACTTGCAGATATTTTGGAAGAATCATTATATGACAAGATACACAAAATAGAAAGCAGTGACCTTGCAGGACAAATAAATATAAACTGTATGCTATTGGGATTGTACTTTACTTATCTGAGAAAGTAATATTAACCTTCCCCCTTACGCCCCAAAATAACTTTCTAGGAATTAAACGATAGGTATTTTCTCCTTGAATAGCTCTGGAGAACGTTTTTAATGACTAGTTTCTTTCTTTGAGCTGCTCTAATTCAATTGCTTTTCCATATGGGGAAGTAAAGGAAGGAAGGTCATCCTTTCAGATAAGAAGTAATTTGAATGGTTCATTTTTTTGTGGAGTCAGATGATAGCATTATCTCTTTTAGCCTGAACTTTTGGACATTGTAAATCATTAAGTTTTAATTTTTACCCAAATACACAACTAAAGCACTTATCTGGAATGCAGCAGGTGAGGTGGTATGTTAAACAGAGACCAAATCTTAGCCAGTTGGGCATTTGGGAAATGGGTTTAATTAGAGTTTGTGTCCTATGGCAGAGCTGTTAAATGTTATGACCACATTCAAGGCATCAAGAGTGCTGAGAAGGACTATAAATATCTTAATAAGCTCAAACCCACAGAAGGAATAAATAGTACAGTCTCCAATGTTGTGGTGGTCTTTCGGGCTTATGTAGTCTGTGACGCACATAGATCAAGTAGAGCAGCGTACTAGAGCAGTGCACAAGTCCTCTCGGCGCAGATTCCTGCTTTTTGTATGAAAACAAAGATTTTCTCACTATCTCCAGTCAGAAGTTAGCAAAAATGCCAGACCGTCAGGATGGTGGGTGGAGTGCCCTTTACACCTCTGTCTACCCCCTTCTCAGTGTAGACAGAACTGCAGATTCCAAAGACAAAATAAGAGGTCACATCCATTTTCCCAAGCCACCGTCACTCAAAAGCCATACAATCAGACTTAAAAACGGTATCTAATTTTACTCTGAGGAGTAATAGTGATAGTTTGTACTTTCTGCTTTAGTACGTCTTAAAGTAATTACATAGAGTTTGAGCAAGTATCTTTATGGTGCAGTGGATTTCATTCTAATAAAGCGTGTGCATTTAAATTTTTTGTCCACATTGTGAAATTTTTACAGGTCTAAGAAGCAAAAAGTTGTTTTAAACACGAGTTCACTGAGTGAGGTGGGTGATGCAACTTTTCTTACTGCATGACACCTGGAAATTGTACAGGGTTGTATATGAATGAGAGGTTTTTATATACAGAAGTCTATGAATGGAGCAGTTTATAAATATCTTTTTTTTGGTTTGTGATTAGTAATATCAATGTCCTCATGCTCTTTTGTCTTTAAAAAATAATATATCACAGTCTTGGGCAGTAAACAGTGCACAAGTTCTGAAGTTTTATTGTCCCTCAGGTCACTGAACTAAATACATATTGATTATCCATGTGTTCATCATTCAACTAATTAATTGACCCTGATGAAATATGGACTTTACAAAATTAATACTTAAAGCTGACAAATGTTTTCCTCCTCTTGCAAAATACAGACTACTTATTTTTGATGACATATCGATTGTTTCCTAACGCAGACATCTACACTGCCTGTTGTCCTTGTTTTTCATTTCAGTGATACACTACAGAATTAATTTTCTAGATCTGTCGTATTTTGAGTTTCTTGGACATGTATATACTAAGCTTTGCTAAACCTTCATTTTTTAACTAACAGCAATTTCTTTGAGCAGTTAAATTATCTTTCATGAGAAACACAGATGGTTCTCCTTCTCATGAAGCCAAGAAAACAAATATTAATGGAAATTTCTTGCCTTAGTGAGGATGGATTTTGATATCAGCTCATTCTGATGACAAAAGGAAATAACTATACAGAGTGTTGAATCTTTGTCTTGTTCCAAAAATAAAATCATAG
The DNA here is from genome assembly GCF_030867145.1 of Opisthocomus hoazin. Taxonomy (NCBI): domain Eukaryota; kingdom Metazoa; phylum Chordata; class Aves; order Opisthocomiformes; family Opisthocomidae; genus Opisthocomus; species Opisthocomus hoazin. The sequence continues at coordinate 32,196,930 of NC_134417.1, forward strand.
GAGTTCTCTTAGGTTTTAGGTTATATTAAAGAATCCATAAAAATCCATGACATTTTTATAGCCTAGTAGTAAGTATGTTCCCAGTCTTAGGGACAGGGAAAGAGTGTGAATGGAAGAAGAAGTCCAGGTTTGCACAACATTTCTCTTTTTTCCTTTGCTCTGTGTCTGATCTGTACTCTGCTAAATAGAATAGGGGCTGCTGTGGTAGGTGAAGTCAAGCACTGACAAGTCAGGAAATTTAACTCTGAGGTTGAAGTACAAATCGAACACTGGTCTTCATGGTTTGAAATATAGTCTTTTGATGTTGTTAATTAACCAGTGACGATGGTTGTTTATAATTAATAATTAATTATAACTACCATTAACAACTGATGTCATTATTTATCAGGCAGCAATTGTAGTGCAGCTTATGCAGTCCTTCAGGTTCTGACTGAAGTTTATTTGACCTGATATGAGACTCCAGCCAACTTTGTATGCTGGCAGTTCATTTGTTTCCACTTTAAGTATCAGTGTAACTTAGCTATGGAATACATTATTGCCACTATTAGTACACACTGGGTTTGTGCTGCAAGCATTTGCAACCTGTTCCAAATCTCCTGCCACAACCTGTTTCCAGACAGCCCACTCACTGCTGCTGCTGTCCTTTTCTTCCTGAGAGCTGTGCTGCCTGCACACCTTGTGGTTCACTGTTGTGGCCCGTTTCTAAAGTCATGACATCTACAGAGACACTGGCAATCAGTTCGTTCTTCATTTACTGAGGCATAAAACCCAGCCTCCAATCCCACTACATTTATGTGAAGGGGGCGGTGGGGCAGACGGGAAGTTCCTGCAGGGTCCAAGTCTCTGATCTTGTTCATTCTCCTAGCATGTAACCATGAAATTCATGGCATGCGAAGAGTAACAAATCCCTTTGTAAATCACACAGTTTCAATACACATCTTCACATACCGTAAGATTTTGTAGGCTTCCATATACTGAATATTTGTTTCAGCTTGGTGATCAAGCAAGTGAGACATACTGGCTTTTATGTTCAACACTGTCACTAAAAATTGAGAATATTTCATGCTGAATTTTCCATTTATCAATGACAGGTAAGAATTAATCTAGGCAAGTGTCCTGGGTTCGGCCAGGACAGGGTTAATTTTCACCAGAAACCAGGAAGGGGCACAGCCGGGTGGGCTGGCCCATCCTCAACCTGGCCAAACAAAGCCGGGTATTCCATACCATGTGCCGTAATGCTGGGTTCCGGTGGGGGGGGGCGGTGCGGCGGGAGCTCACTCGCCCCTCGGGAGGGCGCAGCGACGCTTCGGTCCGAGAGGGCAGTTCTGTTCTGCTGGTTCGTTGTTGTGTTTTCTTCTTATCTGTATCGTTGTTGTTCCTGTTCCCTCTGTTTGCTGTTCTGTTAAACTGTCCTTATCCGGACCCACCAGTTTTCTGCCCGTTTCTTTCCATTCTCCTCCGCAACCCGTCGGGGGGTGGGGCGGCAGCGTGGCGCTTTTGTTGCTGGCTGCAGCCCAAACCAGAATATTTAATTTGGTGCCCAAGCGTGGGGCAGGGATAACGGCAGGGCTGAGCAGTGTGTGTTAAAACTGCTTTCTTAGATTTTGTTAAATTTTGTTATACGCATTTTTCTGTGTTAAATAGTCGCTGGTAAAAATGTTTCCGACTTTGATCAGATGGTTGTGGTTTTTGAATCCTTACTTTCTGTACGTGTTCCCTGTGGTGCTGTTCATCATCGTGGGGAAAAAGATCAGGATTATGATTTTACTGTACTGTATGATGTCGACATGATAACATCACTGTACATGAGATTAGGCTTGTATTTGCTTGCGGCACTGCAGTCATTTCCATACTTCGGATGCTATGTCTTGGAATTTGTTAATAATCGAACCCAGCCTGTGGGGAAAACCGGAGGGGATGCCTTCCCCCACCCTTTCGCCCCCCCTCTCTCCTTCAGGCTGGTCCTAACGGCTTTTGAGAATTTCGAGTACCCGTGGGATGATCAGGGCAGCACTCTCCTTTTGTTCTGCCTCCTGAATGGGTTGCAGGTTTTGTTTAGGGTTAAATAAGTAGTTAAGAACATCGTGCAGAGACCTGCCCCGGGGCTGGACAGCTGTGAGTGGCTGGGTGTGTGGGACAGCATGGGCAGGTGACTAGGGCAGTGGGCACCCCCGGTGTGTTTTAAACTCACCCCTGAACAAATACAGAATCCGGACAGTCTAGTAAAATATCTGCAAAGAGTGTGCTGCCACCCGGGGAACTCCAGAGAGACACAAATCACCGCAATGTGCTGGGGTCTGGCCCATGCCTACCGAGCTGCCCTGTTCAACACTGTTCAGTGCCCTAAAGGGGAAAGGGGGGGAAACGAAGCGGCAGGCGCTGCGACTGGCGCTGCCCCCCCAGCCGGCCCTGCAGCCCCTCCAGCCCAGCAGGCAGTCACAGCCCCCCCCCGATCGGCACCACCACTGCCACAGCTGCAGGGTCTGCCTCGGTTTCCCCGGCAGGCACAGCAGCTGCTCCAGCCCCAGCTCCAGCTGCAGGCATCGCGGCTGAGCCCAATGACCAACCTGTGCCAGTAGCAGTCGCCCCTGTAAAACTAAAGAAAGACGCAAAGAGAGCAGATCGCTCCGGGAGGGATGACTATGAGCCAGGGTCATCACGGGAGACAGAGACAGAGATCATCACCCGGTCCCTGTCCCTGGGCGAGCTGCAAGACATACGGAAAGATTTCAGCTGCCACCCAGGCGAGCACATTGTAACCTGGCTGCTGCGGTGCTGGGATAACGGGGCCAGCAGCTTGGAATTAGAGGGCAAGGAAGCCAAGCAGCTGGGATCCTTGGCTAGAGATGGGAGTATTGACAAGGCCATTGGGAAGAAGGAACAAGTCCTCAGCCTCTGGAGGAGACTTCTGTCAGGCGTGAGGGAGAGGTACCCCTTCAGTGACGATTTTGTATGCTACCCTGGCAAGTGGACCAATATAGAAAGGGGTATTCAGTACTTGAGGGAATTAGCTGTGCGGGAGCTGGTTTACTATGAACCAGATGATGACCAGTTACCCACAGACCCAGATGAAGTCCAGTGCACAGCATCTATGTGGAGGAAGTTTGTGTGGAGCGTACCATCCTCATATGCCAACTCACTGGCAGTAGTAAACTGGAAAGGTAAGGAGGCACCAACAGCGGATGAGGTGGCTGTCAGACTCCGGCAATATGAAGAAAGCCTCTCTTCCTCCCTCGTTTCGGCCGTGGAGAAATTGTCCCAGAAGGTCCAGCGACTCGAACAGAGTATTTCCTACTCCCCACCTGTACGGGCCAGCATCTCAGCTATTAGGAGCAAGCGTTTCTCTGCTCAGGAGAGGGAATACAGAGGCTACACACCACGGGGCACCCTGTGGTTTTACCTGTGTGACCACGGAGAGGACATGAGGAAGTGGGATGGAAAACCCACATCAAGTCTAGAGGCACGAGTGCATGAGTTGCGAGGTAAAACAATCACGAAAGGGGATTCTGTTAGGAAAAATGCCGCAGCAGCTTAAGATGTTGTTGGAAAAGATGAATGGGCTTTTAGATAAAATGCAGCCTTCTGCCCAGGTCCAGCAGATTCGTAAGTTAATGCGTTACCCGAGCTCAGGAATGCAGACTGAAGATTTTTGGTGTAACAGTGATGATGAGGAAGTCAGTGAAGTCGAAGGGACTTTTAAATCCCAAGTGATACCCTTGTGACCTTTGGTTAAAACTGAAACAGCTGTTGATGATGATGATGAAATCCATACCACTACACGTACCGTGCCGTGGACACCGACAGAGTTGGAAAGAATAAAAGAGAAATACTCCAGGCAGCCAAGCGAGTCAGCTGTTGAGTATGTATGGCGAGTTTCTACTGAAGGCGGAGATAGAATTATGCTAAGTGAGGATGAAGCGGGAGACACCTGGGGACCTGGAGTGTTTTTAACCACTGTGCCAGGAGATCATTGTTATTCCCTAACTGCTTGAGCAGCCTACTGGGCAGGCGGTATGGATCCGCGGGAAAGGGGAGAGCCGCTAGATATTAGAGCTAAGGGTTACTCTCACCTGTCTGCAGCAGTACGAAAAGCAGCTTGCCTGCAAGCTATGTATAACCGGGAGGAGTTTCGAAAATCCCCGATGCTAGCTCCTATTGACCCAGACCAACTAGCCCCTCTCATCCGTGGTTTCCCCGACTGCCTTAAGCCATTTACGGTCGAAACTGCATACGGGAGATGCGTGATAACCCTAACCACGGTTGGGGTCGGCATAACCATATACCCACTTGGAATGAATTTGTGAAGGAAATAGACAAATACGGACGCCAGATGGGCTGGGCTGGGCTACCCTAACTGGTGAAAAGCCCCCCGATCCTACCCGAAGGATTCACCAGGTCCACATAAAAGACTCCAGATCTGATCGAATGCATACTCACAACCCTAAACCTGATGGGAGATTTAAACCTGATAAGGAGCGAAATGAGTTGTGGCGTAAAGCCCTGGACCTCGGGGTGCCTTGACGGCTCCTGCACGGTGTCCCTACGGAAGATCTCTGTGCACTGGTCCAATCCTTAACTAGAAAAAATAATTCGACTGGGGTAAAGCATCCAACCGGAGAATCTCTCGGTTATGACAGTGTTGTGCCTTCTGCACCAGAATCTAACATGACTGATTTGTCAGAGTCCCAGCAAAAAAACTCCCATGCCCGGGGAGGGCAGTGAGCCACCCTGCCTGGCGGGTACTAGCAATTCAATGGTTCCCTAATAAAATCAACGAACCTATTATTGCCCTTCCCATTGGACCCCGAAAAATATGAAGTGAATTTCTCATTGATACCGGGGCCCAAATGTCAGTAATCACTAATAAAACAGCAAAACTTCTAGGCATAAAACCCACCCCACTGAAAAATCACCCTCTGGTTACCAGGAGAACAGAGAATGACCAGGAAAGAAATGTTAGTGGGTGCTGCACACACTAATCTTTTAGGATTTGATTTGCTGCACGGGCAAGTGTGGAAACTCCCTGATGGAACTGTGTGGAGCTTTGCAGAACATGAAAAGGGGTTAGGCACAATAGCACTGAGTCTGCTAGAAACCTCCATACCATTACCCCCCTCTAAAATCACTAGTGTTCAGCAATACCCATTGCCAGCAGCAGCACTTGCCGGTATTGAAGGGGTGGTAGTAAAATTGGAAAAAAAAAGGTAAATGCCAATACTACACCCCTAACTACCGCAGTTCCAAATATTGCTGAAGTGGTGAAATACCCTACAAGTTTTTATGCAAGACAACCTGTGCTGATAAAAATGCCTCAAACTGGAGCAGTGCCAATGGTACTAGTCACTCCTAAAAATCCCTATGCATGGGAAGCAAAAGATTGCTCAAGAGAAATACACTTAATCAGCACCCGATGAATTCCACTTTCCTTTTAACCCTGTCGGTCTTGTCGACCGAGAGTGTTTTTTCTTCCCTTTTGTGTTCACAGGAATCCTGGATGAACTGCAAGTGGACGGACGCATTGGCTTACGTTAACCTCGAGTGCATCCAAGGAATTTTGTCCCTCATTCTAGCTGTAATACTATTTCTACCTAAAATGAATGAGTTTAGCAACTGTCATCATATATGACAACAAAAAATTGCAAATACATGAATCGGAATAAAAACATTTGATGCATAGATGGAAGGTCGATAAAGGAAGAACAATCCACATAGGTTGTTGAACCTTTAATGCTAGTAGTAGAAAAGATTTCTCTCCTTCAACCCAAGTTACTAGCAGAAAATTTCCTGAACAAAAAACAAAACCCACAATAGATCGGAAGCATTGTGCATCTGATGTTTGTTGGTTCAATTTTACTATAATTCAGTCAATATCTGTTGTCTGTTTAGGAAGCACTGACAAAGGAGACAAAGCACTATCATTTAAATTTGGGTTAGATATATCACAGGAAAAGACTTCAACTACAGCTATGCCTGTATCAATCACGATGTCACCCCCAACAAAATTTTGAGAATGAATCCATTCAGACACCCACAAGTCTAAATCCTTACATTTTTAATATTGGTCCTTACGTTATCAAAAATACTGGTCAACAACAAATATTGTTTAACCTGACCTACTCTCTCAAGCGAGTGGAACTATCAATGCAGATTAATGTCTCTGCCATCAAACCTATTTGCTCACCTTTCCTAGGTACATCCTATGTGGGATGATATGCGTGGTTACATGAACGAACCCTTACCTCCTCACAACAATTGAAAAGAGATGTAACTGGTATCTGAAGAACAAACTTAAAAGTCTTAAACAGTATAGATGCTGAAGTACTTGCTAACAAACTAGTCACAACTACTGATGACTTGAATAGGTTAGAACAACCCCTACGGTCTTCGTTTTTAACTCTGGGAAATCACCAATGACTTTTTTCGAATATATTACCTCAGTGGGAAGAAACAAGTGAAAAGGACCATCAGCTGATTGCAAATGCACTTGGTGCAGCACAAAACAATATTTCTTTAGCACTCAGCTGTATCCAAGCCCAATTTTGGATGCAATTGATGACTGCTGCAATTATAAGGGAAGGTGAAAAGGGCACCTTACCTATCCAAATTCACAAAGTGATCTGGGATAATGCAATTGACTTTAGGAAAAAATTTCAGTCCTGGTGGTACCTAGCTAATTTCACCTATGACCCCACTGAGAGTAAGGCCACTGCTTTTGTCTTAACGATACAAAATGCCTCGGTATATACCATATACCAAACCATTGCATTAGGATTAAATCACAATGGAACGGTACTCTATCCTATTGAGCATAGAGTGTGGGCCAAAAAAGATGGTGACAAATGGCAAACTGTTGATGTCAATGCATGTATCACACGGGAACAACAAGGCTTTATTTGTGAGAGTAATACCCTTAAAGCGCAAGACATTTGTCTCGACACCGAACAAAACGTTTGTCATTTTAAGATACCCCCAAAACTGTGCTTGTACATGTTGGGAAAGGATGTGTTTGCATGAGATCTCCTTGTAATTTTATATTCATAGATAACATGGTCACAGATATTGATAATCATTTGAATTTTTGTGTTTGTAATTTCACTAACATTGTTGGATGAGATTTCAGTTATTCGACTCCTGTTACGTCTCACCAACTGTTACAGACCAGCTACACACTGATTCACAATTTACTACCTGTCCACATTGGAATGAACATCACATTGGTGAAAAAGCTGCTACAACATGATGACTTGAAATGACTGTTAAAGGAGGCCCAAGAAAACGGACAAAAGACTCTAATTACTGTCCATCATGATGTGGAAGAGATACATCAAGTACTGGAGAGAGTCAAAGAAGACAAAGAACACAAATGGTGGGACACTCTGTTCAGATGGTCGCCAACAGCTACAGGACTCTTTAACAAGATGTTGCATCCTGTTGTTGTTTTATTAATACTCATCATATTGTGCTTTGTTTTAACATTTGCTTTGTATGTTAAACTTTGGCTTAAAAAGTTAACTCGCTTGCTAGCTCCCCAAAATTCATTTGTACTTGACAGCCCTCACCATAGGAACACATGTGACATTCCAGATTAATCCCAAATCTAGTGAAGTTTGAGTGACTTTAGTCACGGGGTGGAATATGTGGAATTATTAGTAAAATTAAGATTTTACATCTGAAAATTAAGGTTTATATGAAAAACGTAGCATTGTTCGCCCATTGAGGGAATGCATGAAATCAAAAGGAGCTCTGAGGATGGGACACAGCCGCAGCAGGCATGCGAGGAATCCACTCACACAGCAACTCCCTGCAATGCACCATAGAGGACGGAACGGAGTGGAGACTCCGTGGCCCTGCTCCGTGATGATACAGCGGGAAGAAATGGTTCTCTAGAACTGATAAGCAGCTCATCTGGCCCCCTGAGCCAACAGGTTTTCGAAACCTTGCCAAAGTGCTACCCTCTCGTGAACTTTGCTCGTTTTAATATCATTATAATACCAAAACACACCTCCATCCCGAAGGCTACCCGCCTCCGAGGTGCAACCACCCCTCTTCGAGTCTGCGCTCTCCATTTTTCCTAAAGTATACCTTTAAACGTGAAGCGAGAAAATTTTACACCAATCATGATGAAAGGTATGTATGATTACAGTCACTCAAACTCCACCTTAAAGATACAAAGGATATAAAAATGACCAGGGAAATGGGGGATTTTCGGAGAAGAAGATCTTCGGAGGAAAAGAAGATAACACCGTGAGCAAGTCAAGGGAAACTCCACCTCAGACTGCCTCCTACAGCCAGGATTGGCCGACGGGCTGAGCATTGCTTCTCCCCCCCTTGGGACGCCTTGGGTGAGACTTAAACTAAGCGCTTTTCTCGGGAATAGTTACTCCCTAATGTTTATAGCCAGGCTGTATTATTTATGATCTTTTCACGCGTTTTGGATCTGCACGTGCTTTCTTGCAGACAGTCACTATCATCGGCAATTCAAAAAAACCTATATATCTGTTGCAGAAACAAAACTGCACTGTTTCAGTAGCCAGTTGTCACAGTTTCTCACTGAACGCGACCGAATGCGGCCGTGCTAGTTCATGAGCACGACTGGACTGAAGGTGTAGACTGCTATTAGTGTATCCAGAATCGTGGTAGTTTAATATACGTATTAAACGCGACTGGACTGGTAGTGGCAAATTGGACTTCACTCAGAATTTAAACCTAGTCGCACCTAGCCTCTCACTTCGGTGAAGAGCGTTAGAAAGCAGGGGGTTTATTTTCTGCCAAATTAACGTGACACTATATCAAGGTCCATACCGATACTGGAAAATTCTGAGAAGTCTGCAGTTTTAAACCACTGTATTGAATGATCTTTCAAGATACTTTTCAGAACTATGAACACAAGTGCTGGTGCTGAGTGATCAAACAGAAGAAAGCGAGACATCCTTCTAAGAAGAATGTTAACATTATAATCCTATTGAACAGAAGACACTTCTCGAGAAACCAGATCTTCCCTGGTGTTCCTTTTTTGAATCTAATCAAAACATCTGCAAGTTTTTTCTGATAGTTTTACAAGGCTCACACATGTTCATCAAATCATTTATTTTAAGTTTTATTTTTGTCAAGGAGGAGCATGTAGGGCACTGGAATCGAACAGTGATTTTAGAAACCAGTGTTTATTGGATTAATCTGGTTTTATGAAGCAGGTAAGTGGACTCAGGAAGTGCCCACTGCTGCCAATTTCCAGGCAATCCTTGTGTCACTGAGTAGTCGTAAGCCAGAACCAGACAAATAACTAGTCGAGTTTGTTTCCCAGTAACATAATGATCATACTAAGGAGTTGTAAAACCAAAGACACCTTATATTCACATATCCCTTTCAACAAGTAGTAGCTTCTCAGTTGTGATTTTCAGCTTCCTCTTAAAGTTAAGTTTCCCTGCTATAAAAGTAGTAAGATAGCATTTCCTGTTAAACAAAACTTAGGAAGCTATTGCCTAAAGATTTCTCAAGAACTGTAGAAGGCAGCTGGCTTTATAGTGAACACCTGTGCTAAAGATAAACCTTAAGCCAAAAAAGGAAAACGAAAAAAAAAAAAGTAGAATCATAGAATCATGGAAAGTTTTGGGTTGGAAGGGACCCCTAGAGGTCATCTAGTCCAACACCCCCACAGCGAGCAGGGACACCGCTAACTAGATCAGGTTGCTCAGAGCCCTGTCCAACCTGATCTTGAATGTTTCCAGGGATGGGGCCTCCACTACCTCTCTGGACAACCTGTTCCAGTGTTTCGCCACCCTCATTGTAAAGAATTTCTTCCTTCTATCTAGCCTAAACCTACCCTGTTTTAGTTTAAAACCATTACCCCTCGTCCTGTCACTGTTGTCTCTACTAAAAAGATTGTCCCCATCTTTCCTATAGGCTCCCTTTAAGTACTGAAAGTCTTCAATCAGGTCTCCCGGCAGCCTTCTCTTCTCCAGGCTGAACAAGTCCAACTCTCTCAGCCTGTCCTCATAGGAGAGGTGTTCCAGCCCTCGGATCATTTTTGTAGCCCTCCTTTGGACCTGCTCCAACAGTTCCATGTCCTTCTTGTGCTGAGGGCTCCAGAGCTGAACTCAGTACTCCAGGTGAGGTCTCACCAGAGCAGAGTAGAGGGGTAGAATCACCTCTCTTCACCTGCTGGCCATGCTTCTCCTGATGCAGCCCAGGACACGGTTGGCCCTCTGGGCTGCCAGCGCACATTGCCGGCTCATGTCCAGCCTTTTGTCTATCAGTACCCCCAAGTCCCTCTCAGCAGGGCTGCTCTCGATCCTTTCATCCCCCAGCCTGTATTGATACCGGGGATTACCCCGACCCAGGTGCAGGACCTTGCACTTGGCCTTGTTGAACCTCATGAGGTTCACACAGGCCCACTTCTCCAGCTTGTCCAGGTCCCTCTGGATGGCATCCCGTCCTTCTGGTGTCTCAACCGTACCACTCAGCTTGGTGTCATCTGCAAACTTGCTGAGGGTACACTCGATGTCGCTGTCCATGTCATTGATAGCTATATTGAACAGCACCGGTCCCAGTACGGACCCCTGAGGGACTCCACTCGTCACTGGTCTCCATCCGGACATTGAGCTGCTGACCACTACCCTTTGGCTGCGACCATTCAACCAATTCCTTATCCACTGAACGGTCCACCCATCAAATCCATGGCTCTCCAATTTAGAGAGAAGGATGTTGTGGGGGACCGTGTCTAAGACTTTACAAAAATACAGATAGATGACATCCATTTGTTTTCCCTTGTCCAGCCTTGTTGTTACACCATCATAGAAAGCCACTAGGTTGGTGAGGCAGGAATTGCCCTTGGTGAAGCCATGCTGGCTGTCTCGAATCACCTTCCCGGCCTCCATGTGCCTTAGCATATCTTCTAGGAGGATCTGTTCCATGATCTTCCCAGGCACAGAGGTGAGGCTGACAGGTCGGTGGTTCCCAGGGTCTTCCTTTCTACGCTTTTTGAAAAGGGGCACAATGTTTCCCTTTTTCCAGTCACTGGGGACTTTCCCTGACTGCCATGACTTTTCAAATATCATGGAGAGTGGCTTGGCAAGTATATCAGCCAGTTCCCTCAGGACTCTGGGTCCCATGGACTTCTGTACGTTTAGGTTCTTCAGGAGGTCCTGAACCTGGTCTTCACTTACAGCTGGAGGGATTTTACTCTCCTGGTCTCCTTCATGCCATTCATTGACTCGGGAGGGGTGAGGAGAGAGGTTGCCAGTGAAGACTGAGGCAAAAAAGTTGTTGAGTACCTCAGCTTTCTCCTCATCTGCTGTTGCCAGTTTGCTGGTCTCGCTCATGAGCTGTAAATAGTAAATAGTGTAATGTCAAAGAATTTTCAGGAATTGCAGAAGGAAGAGGAAACTTGGGGAAGATGTGATACCTGAAGGCAGGTGTTTTGAAGTTCACGGGTAAAATTTGAAGAAGCTGGACAAATGGAATTGCCTAGTAAGATCACCTGAACATCCTGGGGCTGTTTCTGCTCTGCTTCTCTCTTATAATTCTTGCTACTATCTCTACCATTTTAACCTTGTCTGGGGAAAATCCTTGCAGTAACACTTTGCGTTCTTTGTCTGAATAGTATTGAGCTGTCAGTGAGAACCTTGTCCTACATCTTATTTTCCCTTATGTGAAATAGATGGAGTCTGGCAATTCAGTCATGATTAGCTACGATTAGATACGTCACCAGTTCTTACCTGCTTAACTCCTACAAGCTGGGAGTCATTACAGTTAAACACAAGAAGAACCACTGCATGAATGCCTCTTGAATCCATAAACATGCTATATTTCATTTGCTTGTTTGAAACACAGCTGATTATTTAAAAGGTTGCCAGAATAAGCTCTTTCAATGCATGTGTCTTTTGTTTGGAGGAGATGCTAAATATTGGCCAATATACAGCCACATATATCAAATATGTGCCAGAGCTACTACTTGAACTAATTTATATTCTGTGAGGTGAAAGTAAATTTTCTGAAAAAATTTGCATGAAACAATTCATGTCAGACATGATTCAAGTACTTGACAAGATTTATTTTACAACAATGCTCATACCATAATTTCAGTATATGTTTCTGTAAGAGCTCCAAAACAAAATAATGTCAAGAATTATTTTTCTTTAGAATTTCTAATATAGGATTTTGAGATATTAATCTAATATTCTTGAAATTCTACAAAGATCTATGTTTACTCTAGGAGACAGACATGAGAGAATGTCCTCATGATTTAAGATGTCCTCATGAAATTGTAAACAGTCTTCAGTACTGACTTAGACAGCTTTCATTTCAAGGATCCATAGAACCTATCCCTTTAATCATGTGAATACATGTAAGTAATCCAGAATTAAAATGTTTCTAGCTTGGATTCAACAACAGTCCCCACACCTTTCTGCAGGAATTGTCCAACTGTGAGACGAGCAGGTAGACAGTGTGCTGGGTGAAGAACTGGCTGAAGAGCAGGGCTCAAAGGGTTGTAGTAAATGGGGCTACTGGTCACCAGCAGTGTTCCTCAGGGTTCAATTCTAGGGCCAGTTCTGTTCAATCTTTGTATCAGTGATCTGGATGCAGGAGTTGAATTCACCCTTTGGGAGTTTGTTAATGATACTAAACTGGGAGGTGTTGTTGGCTTTCTCAAAAAACAAAAAGCCTTGCAGAGGGATCTGGATAGATTGGGAGCATTGGGCAGTTATTAATGGTATGAAACTCAACATGAACAAATGCCAGATTCTGCACCTGGGACAGAGTAATGCCAGGCACAAGTATAAACGGGGAGAGGAGTGGCTGGAGAGCAGCCTTGCAGAAAGAGATCTGGGGCTACTGACTGACAATAGGGTCAACAGGAGTCAGCAGTGTGCCCTGGCAGCCAGGAGGCCAAACTGCATCCTGGGGTGCATTAAACACAGAACAACCAACCGGTCAAAAAACCTGATTATCCCATTGTAATTAGCACTGGTGTGGCCTCACCTTGAGTATTGTGTGTGGTTCTGAGCCCCAGTCTGGCCAACTGGCCCAATTCTTTGTCTCCAAAGTGACCCTAACAGGGTCCTGAGCGTGGGATCCCACCCATCCCGTCGGCTGCCAAGGGCCCAGGGGACGTGGTGTCTCAGCTCAGTCTGGGGCCTTCAGTCCCTGCCTGAGCGATGCTGTAGGTGTGCCTGTCTCTGCCCCTGTCTCCTGGATGGGCCTGGGACCTGCACTGCAGTGAGCTGCTCTCCTGGATGGACCCATTATGTCTAGGTCATAGCTTGTCATGCGTAATTATATGCATAACACAGCAGTTCTCTTTTCCTCTCCTCTCCTCTCCTCTCCTCTCCTCTCCTCTCCTCTCCTCTCCTCTCCTCTCCTCTCCTCTCCTCTCCTCTCCTCTCCTCTCCTCTCCTCTCCTCTCCTCTCCTCTCCTCTCCTCTCCACATGAGTCAAATAATGATAAGACCATTATTTGCCTGAAATGCCAGGGATTTCTCAGCTCCAAAAAACACTTTCAAGGACACAAATCAGAAAGATTAAAAGCGGTAACAGGGGGTTATTTTATTTTATTTTATTTTACTATTTTTCTGAATCTGTTACAGATCTGATGTTCACAAGCATTAACACAATGTGCACGTGTAGCCAGAAGCAGGCTGATGCATCCTTCCATTTAGCTTGAAAAAACGCCCCTTGCAGTCTGGCAAAGAAAAGTCACAAAGCCACAGAGAGTAGCAGCAGGAATACAGGCCAAGAAGTCCCTGTTTCCTGAAAACCAAAAATTTGAAGAATGAGGAGTGGTACCTACTGCACACAAATATAGAAGAAGAAGAGGTGTGTGATACCGTGGGGTATTTTCAAAAGTATGACACATATGGATGACACACACACTTTTTGCCTTCAAAAAGTTGCTCTGCTCTGCTTCTTGGCCAGTGATGCATGAAATACACTCTCGTGCCTGCCCTGCACTTGTATTGCATGCAGGCAGAGCTACAAAGTGGCAGCTCCAGATGCGCAGCAAGGCTGCAGCCCTGCCCAGGCCAGGCTGTTTTGCAGAAGCAAACAGCCCTGGGGAGATGGAGCCAAGGGAAAAGCAGAGCTGGCTCCTTCTACAAGCTGGCACTGGGCAAGAGAGCCCAAGAGAGCCAGGGCATGATGCTGCCTTGGAGGTGCAAGAGCAGCAGGCAAGAACCTGGCCAAACTGGCCCAGAGGAGCCCTGGCAAGGGGCTGTGCTCAATGTGGCAGAGGGAGGAAAAAACCTCCATGAATCGGTGCTGGACAACCCTGGGGGAGAAAAGTATCCCTCCACCTGGCTACAGGGCATGAGAGAACGCTTTATGGTGCATGGCCTCAAGTTGAGTCAGGGGAGGTTTAGATTGGATATTAGGGAAAATTTCTTTACTGAAAGAGTGGCCAGGCATTGGAACAGGCTGCCCAGGGAGGTGGTGGAGTCACCATCCCTGGACGTGTTCAAAAAAAGTGTAGATATGGCACTTCAGGACATGGTTTAGCAGGCATGGTGGTGTTGGGTTGATGGTTGGACTTGATGATCTTAGAGGTCTTTTCCAACTTTAATGATTCTGTGATTCTGTGATGAGCAGTGGGCACCTAGTCAAAGTGGCCCAGAGCAGCCCTGGCAAGGTGCCATGTCCAGTGTTGCAGAGGAAGGCAAAAAACCCCTGGGGACACTTGCTAGCCCAGTGTGGGGGGAAAAAAAATCCTTCCTCCCTCCAGCTGCAGGGCACAAGAGGCCATCTTCATGCTGCATGAGCACCAGGCAGTAACCTGGCCCAAAGGGACAAGAGGAGCGGTGACAAGTGGTCGTGCTCAATGCTGCAGAGGAAGGCAAAAAAACCCCAGGGAACAGTGCCAATGTGCCCCGGGGGAGAATTCCTTCCTGACCCCAGCGCTGGCGATCGGCTATTCGCTAAACATGGGAGCAAGACCTGGCTCCTGGTCCCACAGGCTGGTCACGCCTCCCAGGAGATGCCCAAGCCCTCTTCTCTCTCACCCTGAAGCCATCTGAGGGGCTTCCAAGAGTGGCCAAATGCCCCCGAGTTGATCAACCTTGGGGTCAAGAATCCTTCCCGCACCTGGCAGGGCACCTGGCAAGCTCTGCAATGCTCCTCAAGAAGGCATTCGCTTCATCTTGCCGCTGCTATCCAGCTGAAAAGGTCTGATAGCCTTGGGCAACCAGGAGGGGCTGGCATCTGTTCCCTGAAGGCTGAAGCATGATTTGCATCCATCAGATGGACTTTGAATGTGGCCCCGCCAGGAGATGGCCTTGCACCAGAGAACCTCCAGCAGCCTCATTCAGTCTTCCTCATTCAGTCTTCCTCCCTCAGCCTCCTCCAAGTAATTGCACCAGCTCCTCAATGACTTGCTCTCAGGTTTCTTCAAGTTGCCCCTGAGTCAGCTCTGCCAGCAGGACACGGGAAGATGCTTCCTTTTATCCTGCCCCGGAGCACTGTGACTGCTGCGTTGCTGGGTGGTGGCACTGTGACTTGGGGGTGACAGAGCTCACTGCAGACTTACTGCTGAAGAGTTTGGGAGAATCAGTTGCCATAGGATGTTGGGAAGTCACGTATTTTCAGGATTTTCAGGAAGTTATTAGAGGCACTGATGGGCCACAGATCAATTACTACATATTAGAGGGAAGTATGAGTGCAATAGACTACAGTTAGTGGCCAGGCTTAAATTCTCTCCCTAAACAACACCTTTTACTGTCACTGTCCAAGACAGAACAGTGGGATGAATATCATGTGTGTTTTGGCTTGCAAATGATTCTGTTAGAGACATGATTTAGCAAATGAGGCAGCTGATCTTGCCAGTTCTAGGTATCTGATAACTTTTAGTTTAACAGAAGAAGAACAGTATCAGGAAATCGCTGTGTATTTTCTATCACAGTCTTTCTGTTGGTATGCCCCTGTTTTCTGGGTCAAATGAAATGAACGTAACTTCCAATGCTTTTTTCATAGGAAGGCAGAAAAGCTGCATTTATTATGTGATATGAATCTCAAGAAGAAATGTCATAATCCCTGATTATTGTTGGAGCAGGTCCAGAGGAGGGCCACAAAGATGATCAGAGGGCTGGAGCACCTCTCCTATGAGCAGAGGCTGAGAGAGTTGGGGCTATCCAGCCTGGAGAAGAGAAGGATGCGGGGAGACTTTATGGCAGCCTTCCAGTACCTGAAGGGGGCCTACAGGAAGGGTGGGGAAAATATTTTCAGCAGGGCTTGTTGTGATAGGACAAGGAGCAATGGCCTTAAACTAAGAAAGGGTAGATGTAGACTAGATATAAGGAAGCAAATTTTTACAAGGAGAGTAGTTAAACCGTAGAACAGATTGCCCAGAGAAGCATCCCTGGAAACTTCAAGGCCAGGTTGGACAGCGCTCTGAGCAATCTGGTCCAGTAGAAGATGTCCTTGCTCACTGCAAGGGGGTTGGGCTAGATGACCTCTAAAATCCCTTCCAACCCAAAGCATTCTATGAGTCTATTCTATGATTTTATGATTATTAATTCAGACTGTCCAAAAGTAAAATATGATATATTAGATGAGGTGCCAACATACTTCTTTTAGCTGTCATAGCTGTTGACCCAAGAGTCATCAGTATTTCTGCAGGTCATTCAGATCCCATGCTAATAGAAGTTATACCAGGAGCGGGGATACTGTGACTAAATACTGTAATAATTCTAAGAAGACTGTAAGAGATAATTCTGGTGGTAACATGTTTTTCTTCTCTAATGCTAGCAGTAACTGAACAGGTAAATACCTCTCTAAGGCCTGCAGTGCTGATAAAGCAGCAACTGGTAGAAGAGAAAAGGTTGCAATGAGTGTTGCCTATGTTGAACTTGTTCTGATGCTAGTTCCAGGATCTGCTAGATTTCAGTAAACTACAGACAAGCAATTAAAGGTCGACATTTTCCAGAAAGCGGATCAATTCTACGCGAAAGGATAGGATCAAATGACTTATTCTTCAACTGTTATCCTTACTTGGTTGAGCTGGAATGGTCAGAATGATCTTCAAATGGATGCTGGCATGCTTTTGGAAGGAAACAGCTCTCCAGAACTGACCGTTAGAGCCACAACACATCTGGTTGAAGGTCACAAGCACAATTTATAAGTTGATTTGCTTGACACAACAAAGCTTATAACAGATATGTGAATGGTGAAGTTACAAAATATAAAACCATTATTGCACAAAGCTGCACAGTTGTCTTTGGCTTCAGGTAGCAACAGATTGGTTTCTTGCTTTCTGTCGTGGAAAGGACACGCATTAGTTCTCCTCGTAGATTACTTCTCTAGACCTATCAAAATAGCCTTGCTTTTCTCAGCCTAATTAATGCACATTAACTAGAAACTAGATCTAGATGTTTTTACTGATTGCAGTCAGGCAAACTCTTAGAGCTGTACTCTATAAACAATCTATGCAGCCTTGAATGAAAAGTATGACTATTTTACTTACCAGCTCATAAACAATCGTCTACCTTTCAGAAGAAATGTGAAGATGATGTTGGAAAAACTCAGTGTTGTCATAATATATAATTGTCTACCGTTTCAGATAGCACATAGACTGAAACGGTTTATGAAATTACTTCAGAAATTAAGATTCTGTATGCTCTTGAGAAAGACAAATAATGGGAAAACACAGATTTGATTTTAAATATTGTAAATTGTTTATTCTATTTTTTAAAAGCTGAAAGACACTTCATATTTTGTCCCTCTCATTTTCAGAAGCTCTGCAGACACACTGGCAGTGTGCTAGACTTCACCCCCAAGTGAAAAAGAGCTATGTGCGGATATGGAGATATAACATCAAATGTGAATATATTCTTTTAAATTACTCAACTACAGCTAACACTATGTTTCTACAATGTTGTTTTGATATTTCCAAAGCAAAGGTAATTTTATATACTCCAAAAGAAATTTTACATTTTCATTCTGTCTGAAGAATTTAAAAGTGAAATATTTTTCTGTGAAGAAGTGACTTCTTTTCTACCGTATACCTTAACTGATATGCTAATTTTAGTAGCTTATTAACAAAATGGTTTTCAAAGATAATTTTGACAGATAACAAAGAACTTTAGGAATAAAAGTCAAAGTTGTCTGAAGAGTACTTTTGAAATTGCCTTTTCGCAGGAATTTTGCTGACTTTCAAAATAATTTTTGTATCTGAAACCTTAAAACTGTTCAGTATTTCTCAATCAAGATGTTTAAATATTTTTTCACAAACATTGTTGTAGCAGATCAGAATGTTTCATTTATGAAGATATTTATATCTTACTGTACACTATTCTTGCCACAGTTGAAAACTGAAGAGTTCTGAAACAACTATATTAGAAGTCAGTAACAACATTTTCTTTGATGGTAATTCAAGCAATGTCTTGAATTAAAAAAAAAAATTCTATATTTTCTTCAGTAATGCACATATTGAATTTTGGTGTAATCTCACTATAGGAAGCACAAATTAAGAACATTCACCTGTATCGTAGTTATTTTGATTGTTTATGTGATGTAGTCAAACTCATACCCAAATTTCGTAACTGTTTGTGCATTTCTATATCTGACAATTTAAAAGGGTAATTGTTAAATTTGTTTCATGGAATGGAATGTCTTTAGTAAAGCTATTAGGACCATCCAAACTCTTCCAGACAAAATGTGAATGTATTTGCTGCTTTAATGGAAGAACACAGAGGACAAGCCCAATAAAACCCCTATGCTTGTCTTCCCAGAGAACATTGTGTCAAAAACAAGTTTTGAACACAAAAAGGATGGCTATATTAATTAAAGTAGTTGTGTTTTCTCTCTCTCTTTTTTTTTTTCTCTTTTCTATTTACGCTGTGCTTACATTTTTTAACTCTCTAGCTCAAGAAGGCCAACAGCATCCTGGCTTGTATCAGGAATAGGCTGGCTGACAGGACTAAGGAAGTGATCATTTCCCCATACTCGGCACTGGTGAGGCCACATCTCAAATACTGTGTTCAGTCTGGGCCCCTCACTACAAGAAGGACATTGAGGTGCTGGAGCATGTCCAAAGAAGAGCAATGAAGCTGATGAAGGGTCTAAAGAACAAGTGTTATGGGCAGTGGCTGAGGGAACTAGGGTTGTTTAGTTTGGAGAAAAGGAGTCTCAGGGGAGACGTTACTGGTCTCTACAACCGCTTCAAAGGAGGCTGTAACAAGGTGGCTGCTGGTCACTTTTCCATAGTAACAAGTGATAGGATGGGAGGAAACAGCCTCCAGTTGCGCCAGGGGAGGTTTAGATTAGGTAGTAGGAAAAGTTTCTTCACCAAACAGGTTATCAAGCACTGGAACAGGCTGCCCAGGGAAGGGGTTAAGTCATCACATGGAGGTATTTAAAAGATGTGTAGATGTGGCACTGAGAGACATGGTTTAGTGGTGGACTTTGGAGTGTTGGGTTTGCAGTTGGACTTGATGATCTTAAAGGTCTTTTTGAACCTAAATTATTCCATGATTCTGTGATTCGAACTAAAATGAAAAACAGAGGAGACAGAAGCCTTTTGAGCAAACTCCTCCAGGAAAAAATGTGTGAAAAAAATTAGAGACATATCTTCTCTATTCAAGCTACCTTCTCCAATATTTTCAAATATAGAAGTCAGATGATTTCATTTTTAAAACTGCAAGAAAATAGAGACTAGGATACTCAGTACCTACCTACACATCCCATGTTTCCTGGGCTTCTGGTCTCCGCTCAAAAGCAGTCTGCTGACACCAAAATATCTTGAATAGCTGCAGTGACTTCAGGATTTCTTTTTATTTGCATTTTCCAAGTCAAAGAATAATTCATAACATTCCATGCACAGCACAGTTGGGCTCCCAGTCTTCTGTTGGAGGGAGGGTAGATCATTCTTTTTGATCAGCAGGTCCTCCTTATGAGAACAGAACACAGTTAAGGCTATATATTGGTGATACGCTATCTTAAGCAGCAATACCAGCACAAGATTTTTACTTCTGCCTTATAATTTCCTGTTCTTTCTTGCTTCAATTCACATTCCTAAAATTGTCTCACAGTTGTGCATATCCAATTTTTCTGAAGGGTGATGCAGACAGTCACACTGGGAATCAAACTAGCTTTAGAAAACTTCATAAAGAATCCCTCAAAAATACTAGCAAACATTTTAAATTAAATTAATTCCCATATTCAGTTCACACTGTAATCTTGCAAACACAGGAGGCGGGAATGAGTGCTCAGCATCGCTGCCAAGAGATGATATGTGGATCTGCCACCTCAGATTTTGTTCAACTTTCTGTATTTTAACTTGACGGTGATCAGCTAAAGTGAACCAGTGCAAGTTTTGTCTTTGAACATAGTACTTCTGTTGCTGGGTGTCCTATTAAAGAAACAGCTTCTTTCAAGTTGTTTGTATTTGGGGATTTTTTTAGGTATTCAAAAATAAATGTAGGTACAAGCTTGAAGAAACACGATTTTGAAAGGTGAAATTAGAAACAAATGCGGTTTTTTACATTCAGCTGAGGGTGAGGAATTACTTCAGTTGACTTAAAGGTGTATCTTCTGCAATATACAAAGAAATATTATTTTCTTCCTTTCCTCTCCTCCCCTTGGATTTTCTCCCAGTTCATGTGGAAATTATATCAAAAGAAAAACTTAGGCAAGGAGGCTGACTAAATCAGCCTTTTTTTCTTAAACATGAGAAATGAAATTTAGTGTACTGGTAGCTACAGAAAGGAACAAAGGTAGTTGTAAGGAGAGTGAATTTATAGAAGACTAACTTCTGCACTTGTTTTGGATTTATAACAAAAAATAAAACCTCATATACATAAAAGAATGAGGAAAATGAGGAAAATACAAAGCAAAACTTTCTAGAGCTTAGTCCCTTTCATTGAGAGTTAACTGTATTACTATATAACAAAATTGGCTGGCTAGTCCAGCTATAAATCCAAATATAAATCTTGTTATCTTCAACTCTTAGACAGTTTGAATTCAAAAGGTACTGCCTGGTCTTTCACGTAAAGCTTGGGCACATTCTAAATCTGTCCCATTACTACTAAGCACCAAAAACCCATCTCTCTTCAGTCAACTAAGGGCTTCAAAACCAGTGAGTTCTTACTACAATCAGTAAGACTTAAATGCAGGCTTAAATGCTATGCTGTTTTCTGGCCTAAGCTCCTTATTGGGTCCTAATTAGCCCATGCCCATTGTGATATGCTTATAATGGAAATGCCACCCTATTTACACCAGTTGTATTTTTCCACAAATGGTGCATCTACTTTGGTTGGCTATTTTTTCAGATATGTAACATCCCTCTGTCTATAGAATTATTATCAATGCATTCCAGGAACTTCCTGGACTGCTTATACCCTGCTGTGTTGTCCCTCCAACAGATAATGGGGTGGTTAAAGTACCCCACGAGGACCAGGGCTTGTGAATGTGAGGCTGTTCCTATCTGCCTGCTGAGGGCCTCATCTGCTTGGTCCTCCTGGCCGGGTGGCCTGTAGCAGACCCCCACTAAAATGTCACCTGTCCCTGCCCTGCCTTTAATCCTGATCCATAAGCTGTCAGTCGGTTCCTCATCCTTCCCCAGGCCAAGCTCCATGCACTCCAGCTGGTCATTGACATAGAGGGCGACATCACCTCCTCATCTCCCGTGCCTGTCCTTCCTAAAGAGCCTGTATCCTTCCATTCCAACACTTCAGTTATAGGAGCCACCCCACCCATGTCTCCGTGACGCCAATAAGATCATAGCCCTGCAGGTGTGTGCATGTCTCTAACTCCTCTTGTTTATTCCCCATGCTACAAGTGTTTGCCTGGTGGCAATTAAGTTGGGCCCTCGATGGAGCTGACTTACTGGCTGGAGTGGCTGGCGTTCCTTTGGGCTCCTGAGGTGCTCTCCTGCTGACCTGTGATCCTTCTCCTGGCACTGGAATCAAACCAGTAGCAGTGGGATGGATTGAGGTTCCCCTCCCCCAGCAACTGTATTTTAAAGCCCTCTTCACCAGCTTGGCAAGCCTATGACCGAAGATGCTCTTTCCCTTCTCTGACAGCTGGATCCCATCAGCCCCCAGTAGACCAGGTTTCTCAAAGCGATTCTCACTGTCTAAGTAGCCAAACCCCTGGCTGTGGCATGAGTCCTGTGGTCATGACGTTTCTCACTCACAAGTTCTCTAACAACTTGCAACTGATAGCTTACAACTTGCAATTTATAATTCGTGCATCTATGAGCAAAATAGTTACCTCGCTGAAGGTGAGCACACTTATTCTTCTTCACCACAGTGCGGGCATCTGCTGTACCACGCCATGAAGCACAAAAGCTTCAGCAGTCCAGCTGCTGTTGGATCTGCTTCAAAAGTTGTGGGTAAGCTGAAGTTTGGTATCTTCCAGCTTGGAGGTTTGGTATATACCATTTCCACAAGTTAGCAGATTCTGACAAAACTGCCAGACAACCAATACTCGCAGAAGCACAGAATGGTCGGGGTTGGAAGGGACCTCTGTGGATCATCTAGTCCAAACCTCTGCCAAAGCAGGGTCACCTACAGCAGGCTGCACAGGACCGCGTCCAGGTGGGTTTTGAATATCTCCAGAGAAGGAGAATCCACAATCTCCCTGGGCACCCTCTGCCAGGGCTCCATCACCCTCAGAGGAAAGAAGTTCTTCCTCATGTTCAGATGGAACTTCCTCTGCTTCAGTTTGTGCCCGTTGCCCCTTGTCCTGTTGCTGGGCACCACTGAAAAGAGTCTGGCTCCATCCTCCTGACACCCACTCTTCAGGTATTTATAGGCATTTCTCAGGTCCCCTCTCAGCCTTCTCTTCTTCAGGCTAAACCAGCCCAGCTCCCTCAGCCTCTCCTTATAGGAGAGATGCTCCAGTCCCCTCCTCATCCTCGTAGCCCTCCGCTGGAATCTCTCTAGTAGCTCCTCATCTTTCTTGAACTGGAGAGCCCAGAACTGGACTCAGTACTCCAGATGCAGCCTCACTAGGGCACAGTAGAGGGGGAGGAGAACCTCCCTCGACCTGCTGGCCACACTCCTCTTAATGCACCTGGGATACCATTGGCCTTCTTGGCAACAAGAGCACACTGCTGGCTCATGGTTAACTTGTCATCCACCAGTGCTCCCAGGTCTCTGTCCACAGAGCTACTCTCCAGCAGGTCAGCCCCAAGCCCGTACTGGTGCATGGGATAATTGCTCCACAGGTGTAGGACTCTACACTTGCCCTTGTTGAATTTCATCAGGTTCCTCTGCGCCCAACTCTCCAGCCTGTCCAGGTCTCACTTAATGGCAGCACAGCCTGCTGGTGCATCAGCCACTCTTCCCAGTTTTGTGTCATCAGCAAAGCTGCTGAGGGTACACACTGTCCCTTCATCCAGGTCACTGACAATAAGTTGAACAAGACTGGGCCAAGTACTGACCCCTGGGGAACATCATTAGTTACAGACTTCCAACTATACTCTGTGCTGCTGATCAAAACCCTGTGAGTTCTGCCATTCAACCAGCTCTCAGTCCACCTCACTGTGAGCTTCCCTATGCGGATGTTATCATAGAATCATAGGTCGGAAAAGACCTCTAAGATCATAAAGTCCAACCCTCAACCCAACCCCACCATGCTTAACCACCTCTCTGGGCAGTCTGTTCCAATGCCCGACCACCCTTTCAGTAAAGAAATTTTTCCCAACAGTCAACCTAAACCTCACCTGATGCAACTTGAGGCCATTTCTTCTCGTCCTATCACTAGTTAGCTGGGAGACCAACACCTGCCTCACTACAACCTCCTTTCAAGTAGTCGTAGAGAGCAATAAGTTCCCCCCTCAGCCTCCTCTTCTCCAGACTAAACAGCCCCAGCTCCCTCAGCCACTGCTCATAAGACTTGTTCTCTAGACCCCTCACGAGCCTTGTTGCCCTTCTATGGACATGGTCCAGCAACTCATTGTCTTTCTTGTAGTGAGGGGCCCAAAACTGAACACAGTACTCAAGATGCAGCCTCACCAGTGCCGAGTACAGGGACACGATCACCTTCCTACTCCTGCTGGCCACCCTATTCCTGATAGAGGCCAGGATGCTGTTGGCCTTCTTGGCCACCTGGACACACTGCTGGCTCATGTTCAGCCGGCTGTGGGAGACATTGTCAAAAGCATTGCTGAAGTTGAGGTAGACAACATCGACTGCTCTCCCCTCACCTACCCATCCGGTCATGCCATTGTAGCAGGCTATCAGACTCGTCAAGCATGAGTTCTCCTTGGTGAATCCATGCTGACTACCCCTGATAACTTTATTTTCCTGCACTTGCTTAGAGATGGTATCCAGAATGATCTGTTCCATCACCTTTCCATTCAAAGATGATCGCTGCAGGAGACAGCAGTTTTGCAAGAGACAATGGCTGCATAATCATTCTTTAGCTCTGTCTGGCCACCTGTCCTGCCTATGTGGTGCTCTGGCTTTGACTAGTGGCACTTCTCCCAGCACACTTCAGGCCCTAGCATGAGCCGTGTTAGCCAAAATACAATCAGGAGTTAAAGGAAGAGTCATAAACTTAAAACAAGAAGTCCAACATGCTTCCTGTTCCCTATGGTCAGACTGTTTCCTGACAACAGTTTCAAACATTAATGAAGTACTTCTTCATTTAATCACCTTCATCTGCCATGTTTGTATTTGAATATGGAAGCAGAACTTCTTTCTATGAAGAAGGTGACAGAGAAGAGTGTTTTTCCTGAACTATAAGTCTATAGGACTTTTTGTCTCCTTTGGAAGAAGAATATTGAATTTAATGACCTAGTGTGCATATCTTCCTTAAAGAAATCTGTATTAGCTTTCTGCTTTTTCCTTAGAACTAGAAGAGATTCACATTTTCATTTTACATTTTACATTTACATTTCCAACACTTCTGCCCTAATTCTGAAAAGCTAAAAACTTTTACTAATTCTTGTAAATATAACAAATTCTTTGCACTAAGCTCAAGCAAATCTCCTCTATCTGGAGAGTCCCCCAGTAGTACTCATATATGACTTTGTTTGATTTGTATGTTTAAAAGATAAAAAAGTAATTAATTCAAACTTTAAGAAAGTTTTCACTTCTAAGTGATTTATGAGTTTGGCACCAAATTCCTCTTCAAGTGTTCCAAAGACCTTATTTACATAAAACAGTACTGTCTATGACTTCTTGTGAACTATAACCAAAAATATAGCTTCTTTTTTAAAAGGTGACTGTCAAAGACAGAAAATAAATAATAAACATCAGCATATCAAAAAGCGCATTTGCTTAGCTTTTGCAAGTGCATGATTCAATTTATTTCATGTAGCTTTAATTCTAAACAAACACAGATCAGAGGCAACCAGCAATGCTTGTGGGTTTTTCTTAGCATGACCATTAGATTATGATTTGGCTATTGGCAGAGGAAAAAAAAAAGCTGAGCTAAGAAACAGATGGGCTAAAAGAGTATATAGTTTATTTTAATAATTCATGCTATGCAGCATAACATACGCAAACATACTGAAGTAAGATATGCTTATCCATTTGTTTACAGCATATCACATCTTATTTTCTGATTATGAGATGTGGTTTAGCAGACACAGATAAGAAAAGGTTTTAAGTGGAGTTATGGTGAGAAACGTGTCCTCTCAATGTGGAGGCAAGTCAGGTATTTAGGAAACGAAGAAAGAATCCATTGTAGACACTGGACTCATACTGTGGAGAGACATAGAAAAGAACAAAAAGAAAACGACTGGGAAGAGCTCGAGTTAGAAGGCATTACTAGAGGATAGATAGCGGGGTGAGTTTGTACATGATGGTAGGTGGTACACAACTGTGTAAGAGAATAAGTGAAAGATCCAGTAAACTGACAATATGACTGGAAATTGTAACAGTCCTTGTAAACAGAGTGAGGAAATAATGAACTGGGGCACAACAGAGGTAATCTGAGAGAAACCAGTGAAAGAAACAGAGGTCATTAGGTTAGAGAAACCAGCAAAAGAGACAAAACAGACCCAAAGAGACTTGTTATATAATGAGGACTAGATAGCTAGCTAAAAGATCATAGAAATGTCTGGGAGGCAGAGGGAATAGCAGAGTATTAGTAGACACAAAGAAGGGAAGAGGAGGAGTAGTAGGAAGTCAAATAAGAGTTTAAAATCGTGGCATTTCTGTTAAGCTTTTATACCATCTTAAATACAGTCTTGCTTTACTTAGTAGAAAAAAATACCTTTTTTCATTAATTTAAACTTTAGGTAGTTAACTGTAACTTTAGCTAGTTAGTATGTTTTGAAAAATCATATTATGCTTTTGTTTATCCCTGATAAAATCGTGGCTAGTGGTCACCCACCTTCTAAGTCTGCTCTAGATCTACAATAGTTATAAGAGGTTTGAGCTAATTCTGCCCAACAGAAGTAACTGTAGGTTAATGAAAAAGATCTGGTTTGTGTTCAGCTATAAATATTACTGCTTAATTGAAAATTACAGCCTTGTTAAATTATTTCAAATGCTATGACTACTTGTTCCAAGTGCTGAATTCCTGTTATTGTTACTCTTTATTGGCTGACAGCAAAGAAAAAGAAATTATCTCTAGATAAAAAGAAAAAAATTATCTCTACTGAATGCAAAAGGATGTTTACCTAAGTGGGTCATGCAGTTTAATTCACTTGGAGGAACACCTGACATCATCACCTACAGAACATCCTTGCCTGAATGTAGCTACACATTAACCAATTAGCGTACAAAGCAGTCAAACTGACTACCTACCTCTGGAAGGAACTGATGATGTGAGTGTTAGCTAGTCATCAGTACTCTTAGGGGTCAAGAAGGGAGGAACAGAAATTATCAAGACCCTTGGAGGTTCCGGCCTTCCTTTTAGTAGCAGAAAGTGGAGCAGAAAAGGTGAAAGGCATATGTGTTGCATCTTAAGGGCAAAACAAGTCCCTGTAGGTAAGATCTCCTAAGCTATTTTGTATCAAGGCACTATGGTCATAAGTAAAAGATGCAGGCTAAAGACCATGCTTCAGCGAGAAAGATTTACATAGAGGTTGTTGGAAGCATTAGCCCCGAGAAAAGGAACTAGATACATAGTTCCTTTTGACTGTTCAGAAATTCTTGATTTGGCACTGTTTGGATGTGGTCTTATACACACGCGCTGAAAGTTACATAATACTTACTGGTTTTAGATATCATTCCTGATTACATAATGAATAGTGAATCTTTTACAGTGACAGCACTACACATGTAATATAGAATCTTTTAAACATATTTGTAATCACAAAAACCAGGGGCCATCTTAGTAGAGACAAATACATTTTCAGTCTAAAACTGCCTGGCTCTAATTCATCACTACCCGTCCAGATTTTTGCATTTGTTGTGTGAGCACACAGCTGTAATGTTCTTCCTTCAGTTGTTATTTCTGTAAGTATGGTCATTAGTTTTAAAAGTTATTACTGTGGAAGCTACTGGAAACCACTGATGCTATTATTTGGGTTCGTCAGACTCCTTCCACAAAGACTTATGATCTGATTGCTGTAGCTGTTTCTCCAAGAGGTTTGTTTGTTGAGTTGTGTTTTGTTTTCCAAAAAGCCCTCAAAGAAATTTTGGTGAAAAATGTGTCAGTAAATATACTTGAATAAATATACGCTTTATAAGCATTTTATTACCACGTGGACTTCATGATGAAAAGTTGTAAGGAGCTTTGAATCTTTAAAATGGAGCTGTCTTAATTACAGTAAGCAACATTACTTAGTATTTGGTTCCCCATGAAGCAGATACAGTTGTTATAGCTGGGCAAGAGGCTCAAAGTTCCTAGTGTAAGAATTTATTGGAATGCATAGTAGTAGGATTAAGATTAAATGACTAATGATAAAATTAAATGAACAATGAGTGATTTTATGTATGTCAGAATCTCTTCTCATTGCTCAGCCTAAGATACAATTCTGTGAGAATTTAGTTTTCTCTAAGATCTGACTAAGAATTTAGTTTAAATTTTCCCATCATATTCACAGTAGTCTCTGTTTTAGTCATCCCAAACTTCTTCTTAATTATTCTGGGTTCCTTTCATATGTTGTTCGATATTGCTTCAAGCTAGTTTTTTTTTTCTCTTTTAACTATATAGCAGAATGACTTTGTCTTTTTCCGTATATGAAAGCTGATATAATCATAGGGCTTCAGAAGGCCAGCAGAAAGAACATTAGTGTCATGAACCAGATGGTCCAGATGGTCCTTGTAAGGATCATGACAATTTTCTTGCTTTGCAACCTCATTTGACATTCTTTTTATATGATCTTTCTAGCAAGTAAAGATAGATAAAGGATAAGGACACACAATGGATAGAACAAGCTTAATTTAGTTTTACGCTTTATCAGACTATGGTTTTATAGTTCTGCTACAGAACCTAGTTCTAGACTTTAAATGTTTTTTAATTTTAATGTGTTACTGTCATGCAGACTGTATTAAAACTTCCACAGACTTCAGCAAAAGCCAGACAATCTTCCCAGTTGACACTACAGCTGAGTTTCATCTGGTTGTCTCTTTGATGATACTTGAATCAGTCAGGAGTCATTGTTGTAATTATAGCTGAGAAATATATAAACATGAGAAAGTATTTATTATATTTTGGGTTTTATCTTTTCCAGACACTGTTGATAGAACACAAATGTCCCTTGCAAGACACTGAAAACAATGTGAACACCGCTTTGTAACCTTGTGTAGCCACTTCATGAGGAACTGTTTGCAAAAAAATGTAGTGACAAGACTCAGTATTTTTAAAAATACCATTGTAGACTCGTTGTTGTTATCAGATGATATATAAAAGAATATAACACTTCAGAAACCAAAAGAAACATTTTTTCTCTCAGACTGGCTGACATTGTTCCACCTAAAATTAATGAAATTCTGAACTAGCTACAAGGAAAAGAAAATTAAACATGGATAAGTATTCCAGAAGGCAAAGCTACTAGAATGCTTCAAGTATGTAGCTGTTGATAACAAAGTCTACTTTTAATCTTGTACCAACGACCTGATCTTTGTGAACTTCAGAATTTTCATTTAGGAATTTTCCTTTCCTTGTATTCCCACCACTCTCATAAATCTTATTTGTTGAACTGTACACGACTTTTTCTTCCTTTTTTCCTTTCTCCTTTTGTCTTTTTTCCTTTTCTCTCTTTTTCCTTCTTTCTCCTTTCTTCTTTTTCATCTTTTTTTCTCTTGTCTTCTTTTTTCTGTTCTTCTTTCTGCTTTTAGCTTTTTGGTTTTTTTTTTTTTTTAGTTTTTATTTGGGTTATCTTGAGGGGGGTTGGGGTTTTACCTTTTTTTCTTTTTTGTTTATACTCTATTTTCTCCTTTTTTCTCTTGCTTCTCTTTTTTCGCCTTTTTTCCCTTCCTTTTTTTTTCTTATTTTGCTGAGGCCATCTGATTTAAGGGAGTGCTTTAGAGACCATCTAGCAGGGAATGAGTCTGTAGACTAATAATTTTAAGTGGGTTTGACCAGTTTTTTTGTTTGTTTCATTGCTCACAGAGCAGTTTAGTTGTTTGTGGATGATATGAACACTACCTATTATTTTCTTACCTTAAATGTAAATCTTGCTTGTGTAGCCATAAACACAGACAAAATTCAGTGAATTAGCTGTAGTGCTATACTTTTGCTCTGCTGCATATTATATTCACTGATCTGGCAAAACTGCCAGAAATATTTTGAGATAGGCTTCTGTTACCTTTTTATTCACAGATAAAAGAGAAGTTTAATTACATTAGTTCTGATACCTTTTTTATTAATAATTGTGTAGATACTTAGAGGATTAGTTTTTATTTGATATATATGGAAAAAAAGATAAAATCTTTTATTTTAGCTCACGTTCATTCCCCAGAAGTTATTACCTGTTCCACATAATGCATATGATGCATGGCCTTCTGTTTTGTCTTTGGCTAAACCTGAAGAAAAAATAATTCTGGGAAGAAATAGCTGGCTTCAGTGGATATATATGTTTTACTGAGACAGGGCATGGGGACCAAGCACAAAATAAATGACCTTTACTTTTAGCATTGACCTTTAGAAGCTTGAGAAATGGGCCTGTGTGAACCTCATGAGGTTCAACAAGGCAAAGTGCAAAGTCCTGTACTGGGGTCAGGGCAGCCCCCAGTATCAATACAGGCTGGGGGATGAAGGGACTGAGAGCAGCCCTGCTGAGAAGGACTTGGGGGTACTGGTGGATGAAAAGCTAGACATGAGCCACCAACGTGCGCTTGCAGCCCAGAAGGCCAACTGTATCCTGGCCTGCATCAAAAGAAGCGTGGCCTGCAGGCTGAAGGAGGTGAATCTGCTCCTCGGCTTTGCTCTGGTGAGACCCCACGTGAAGTCCTGCGTCCAGCTCTGGAGCCCCCAGCACAAGAAGGACATGGAGCTGTTGGAGCGGGTCCAGAGGAGGGCCACAAAGATGATCAGAGGGCTGGAGCACCTCTCCTATGAGCAGAGGCTGAGAGAGTTGGGGCTATCCAGCCTGGAGAAGAGAAGGATGCAGGGAGACTTTATGGCAGCCTTCCAGTACCTGAAGGAGGCCTATAGGAAGGATGGGGAAAAAATTTTCAGCAGGGCTTGTTGTGATAGGACAAGGAGCAATGGCTTTAAACTAAGAAAGGGTAGATTTAGACTAGACATAAGGAAGGAAATTTTTACAAGGATAGTGGTGAAACACTGGAACGGGTTGCCCAGAGGTAGTGGAGTCCCCATCCCTGGAAACATTCAAGGCCAGGTTGGACGGCGCTCTGAGCAACCTGGTCTAGTAGAAGATGTCCCTGCTCACTGCAGGGGGATTGGACTAGATGACCTCTAAAGGTCCCTGTCAACCCAAAGCATTGTATGATTCTATGATTGCAAGAGCAACATCTGAAAAGCATCTGATCTTTCTTTTCTGTAAACCACATGCCACTCCTACTAGCAAATGAAGTCTGAGGTCTAAAAACACATGTCCACATGATTGTCTTCCTGACAAGAGAAAATGGGACAAACCCAAGTTGAATCAAAACAAAATGTTCCTTGAATTGCCTGAAAAAAGATCCCTTCATTTTTTCTTTATTTGCCATCATGCTACTTTTTACAAAGCTCAAGGCAACAATCTTGTTTTAGCTACTAAGTTGATCAGCTGGATAAAGATTTTGCTTTGTTCATACCACACAGACTGATTAATGGTTTTCATCTCGCTGTTTGAGATAGTGTTCTGTGATTCATGGTACAAATGGATGGGTGCACATATATCAGTCTTTGTACGTACTTCCTGCTTTTAAATTCAGTGGACCCAATTCAGCACTTGTATATGATCAGGAAGGCCGGTGAAGACAGGTTTCTTTTATTTCTAAATGCGAAAGTGGAATAGTGGTTGTAATTCCACCTTGAATCTCAAACTGAATGTTTCTAGCAGTGAAAAACATGCCAAAGATAATTTAAGTACTGATATATTTCACTGAGTGAGGAAGTAGTGATTTTTTGTTCTTGTTGTTTTTCATATTTTTGGCAATACATTCACACAGCGTTAGATCTGTAGCCCAACTTCTGTTCCTTTTAATCCTAAATTGGTACTTCTTTAAAACATTTGTTGCATGTACATTTCTGAAGCACAATAAAATCTTACGAAAGTATATGTTATAGATACATATGTTTCTATTTTTGGGAACTATGTAGGAGAGAAAATGAACCAATGTCTGGCAGAATCGTGTAAATTAGAACACTATTGACAGATATCACAAGCTGCAGCGCTCTAAGCTTATTTTAAAAAGTGATGAAGGACTGGATAAAATGGAATGTAGCCAAATAAGCTCCAGCCATTTCAAAGAAAAGTTTAGAACACGCAGATAAAAAACTGCAAGTTGTTCAGTTTTCACACTGATATGATATCCTGTAAAACTCACTGCAAGTTCGCATTACGCTTTCTTCAGCTTCCAGATTCGCACACAAGTACAACTCTCATGCAAAGACAGTTTTTTCTATAGGAACATAACAGTTTATCCACTGTTCAAGATTATTTTTTTAACATTTGAATTAATTCATGGAAATTTGAATTTTAAATGAAAATAGTACAGTCTAACAAAGAATATGAAAACAAAGTGTATGGGCACATAAGTTATGGCAGAGTAAACCAGAATTTAATCACTTTAGATTCTTTTCATACAAGAATGGAACAGTAAACATAAAAATAAACAAGATCAAACCCTATGATACATGGCCTGTTGATATAATTGCTGGAACTAGATTTATTACTGTAACATTTTATCCATTACAATACAGCCAATACGAAAACACTTGGTCTTGATCTGAATCCTCTATCTCTCATAACAAAATATTTATATACTTACCAGCCTCATTTGTGCTAAGTTGAATCCTAAACATTTATTGAATTATTTAAATAAGTAACTTTAAAATTTTAGTGATCTTTAAAATTTTAGTGATCTTTAAAATTAAACAGAACTAACCTTCTGTTCTTGGGCAAGCCACATGGTCTGTTACATTGCTATGTGAGTTCTATTGAGTGTCACAACGACAACTGGCAGACTCTTGCTCCGAGAAATGGCAGGATATATTTGCAGACACCTTAGTATTTGTCTCAGGAGCTGAAAGAGAAATGTGCAAATATTCTGTATTTGTTTACATTACTTTAAACTAAACTGAAATTTAGGAAAGGAAAACAGGCTTAGCTGTGAGCAAACAATTGTAACTTCTCCAGGATTATGTGAAATATTTGAAGCTGCTGTCTTCAAACTGCAAGCTACCTTACAGTATTCAGGAGACAAGCTAAAGAGAAAGTCAATTACTAGAAAAAACATATATTTAGAAGTCTATTATACTGAACATCACAATATGTATTTCCTAAGGTGGAAAGGAACCCTCCAAAGACATACACGAACTCTGAAGGCTTTGTCTTTTCCCATATCCTCATATACAGAATTAAGAGAAGTTTTCTCACTCCGATATTCTTCTGCCAATTAGCTTTCATCCTTCAGTCACTCCTTCATAACAATAAAGACAGGGAATCAAAAATACAATCCCAATAAAAAAGGATCAGAATGAAAACAGAATTACATGTAAGGAAGAAGAACTGGACTTTTCATTAATTTGAATAAATTACCACACCCATATTTAAGTTTATTCACACTTCAGTTTCCCACACTGTATTTCTTTACTGAATTTAAGTATTGCAACCTATACCAGCAAACAACTCTTAACAGACGAGGTTGTTCATAGTAGTATGCAGTATTCTTAATAAAATGGACAATGACTAGTTCTTAAGAATGTGACTCACAGAACTGTAAGAAGAATGAGGCTGACACAGTTTACTATTTTTAATAATTAACTTTCAGAAAAAGGAAAAACTCTTTTAAAAAAATCTAAACCCCAGTGTGTTTACCTATTTATTTATGCATTTATTTGTTCCTGGCTCCTTGTAATCCAAATGAGAGTTTTGAAAATGTTTCTTATTTTCTGTTGGGATGGTAGCTGCTTGTATTAGCTTGAAGATTTAGAGGCAACTAAAAATATCTTGAAAAAATATATAAATTAACATGTTCTTTTAATAGAACCCCTTTTTACATTAAACTTTAGGTTGTTTAAACGTTAATCTTATTTTTTATGGCAATATTATCATTTTAGACATAACTGTTGCAAAGTATATATAAACAGAACCTTATCAGTTGGCGTGGTAACAAGCAACTGAATCCTGAGCAAGGTCAAACACCTTTTGCCCTGCAATTCAAAAAACCATTTGTCACACAAATAAATGTGTTCTTCAATATAATGACAGTGGTTATGTATTTGTGAAGAGTATGATAAATGCTTAAACACATATTCAGAGGTAACGCACAGTTAATGTGAAATGTACTGATTATGAAATCACTTTACCAGATAATGGTAGAATAGAATCACTAGTCATTATCAAGAATACTTGGCAAAACTCTCAAATTTGTATGTAAAAATTACTTCTGATCCCATTCTTCCTTGCCAAAGTTTGAATAAATTATCCTGGCTGAAACAAAGCATTTTGTGAGAAAAGAGAGAAATCCCTGAGCATCTGAAGCAATAAAAAAACCTGAAAGTGCATAATATTTTCTCCAGGCAAAGTAGCCAAACCTTTCCTACTTTTTTTTTATCTTACCTTAGGTATCATTTACTTGGCAATGTGCATAAGCTCTACTGATTCTCAGTGGATGCCCACCTGCATGGGTAAATCAGACAAGTTTTTCCTCACTTGATTTTTGAAATGTTTTGTGTAACAAAATACAATGTCATACAAAACATTTCAAAAATGAAGTTAGGAAGATGTTTGACTAACCCTAAGAAATGTTTTGTTCAGAGGATCTTCTGGAGGAAAAAACCCAACCAAAACATTGATACTGAACTTGGGGATTTTGAGCAATGAGAGCTCAAGATGCAAACAAACCTTGACATTGTACTTCCAGTTTCACAAGCTGTTGATTTATGGCATATCTTGTGGCATATGTTGTTCAAATCTATCCCTCAAAATTGCATCTGTGCTGACTCCACTGAGCAGTGGGAATCCAAAGCAAAAAGAAGTGTGAAACTATATGGAAAAAATAAGTGTAGATGGTTCTAATTATTTCACTCTGTTCCACTGGGACCTGACGAATGAAGTATTCTTGTAAGAATTAAAATTATAGTAAGAAAAAAATAATCTCACTTCCAGAGCACTGGAATCACTGGCTCAGGGTTTCATCCACTAAAGTAGATTACCTATGTGCCAAACTGACAGGGGCATTTTTGGCCTGATAACTAATTCACTGTAATTGTCAGGGGTTTATGACTCTTTTTGTTTAATTAGAGTCATAAGTGAAATCTGATTTCAATTTAAACCGTGTGAGCTAGGTCTTCAACTGGTATAAATTAGAACAGTTCCACTGACTTTTGTGGAGCTGTACCAATGTATCATCATGGAACTCCAAAAAGCCGCTGCTACTGTGACATATTGATGTTCTACAATGCAGTACAGCACAAACTCTGAGTGACCTTCAAGTATTAGTGAGAACAAGTGCTTGAAATGACAGTGGCAAGCAAAGTTTGTTAGGAAAACTTCAGTCAGGATATTATAAAAGTTTCTGACAATTAGCAGCTTTCATCAAATTTCCATTAGAACCGAGCAAAGAGACTGCAATTTATTCAGACAGTTTGTTTTTCAACATTTTTTCCCAAGGAAGAATAAAGCTTCTTTTCCACTCATTTGCCTGGTGCTGAAATTGCTTGTATCCAAGTCATTTGAATGACTAAGATTTTTTGGTGACTGAAAAAGGCAGTTGTTTACAGTGAAACAATGTTATTACCACTGGAGATCACTGGGCCAGGATTTGTTTTTTAATGAGAACTGTAAGACTGAGGAGTCTTCAGTACTAAGTTTCACTAAAAGCAAGCAGAAAACTCCGTGAAAAAGCACATTATAATACTTGGCTGTGTCATATGGATGTCACAGCTCTCCCTGCAAAACCTGTGCCTGAATCTTTGTTGACAGAAGCTAGTGTGTGTTTGTCGTTCTTAGAGCACTGCAACTGCACAGGCATTTTACTTCTCATGGCATGTGCTGTGTGTACACTGGAGATCTTCACTGACACAGCTATACCAATGTGCCTATGGCAGGGGAAGTTTTGTTGCATAAGCAAGGTAATAGGTAATTAGGGCTACAAGGATGATGAGGGGACTGGAACATCTCTCCTATGAGGAAAGGCTGAGGGAGCTGGGCTTGTTCAGCCTGAAGAAGAGAAGGCTGCGAGGGGACCTTAGAAATGCTTATAGATATCTCAAGGGTGGGTGTCAGGAGGATGGGGCCAAGCTCTTTTCAGTGGTGCCCAGTGACAGGACAAGGGGCAATGGGCACAAAATGAGGCACAGGAAGTTCCAGCTGAACATGAGGAAGAACTTCTTCCCTCTGAGGGTGACGGAGCATTGGAACAGGCTGCCCAGGGAGGTTGTGGAGTCTCCTTCTCTGGAGATATTCAAGACCCGCCTGGACAAGTTCCTGTGCAGTCTGCTGTAGGTGACCCTGCTTCGGCAGGAGGGTTGGACTAGATGACCCACAGAGGTCCCTTCCAACCCCTACCATTCTGTGATTCTGTGATTCTGTGATTCTGTGATAATAGCAAGATTAAATCAGTTCCGATATTCTCACACATACACACAGACATACTCACATCAACATCTGAAGGTCAGTGACACAGATCTTTTTAAAATTGTCTTTGAATGCGGACAGATTTTTAAACTTCCTATGTTTTAGTTTTACACTGAACATCGTATTTGGTGCAGATGCTGCAATTATATTCACTTCAAGATGCAAAGAGATCTGGCGAAGATCCAACAAAGCTTCACTTCTGCCGGCTGCAGACTTCTGGAATGATAAAAAGCCTATGGGATTTGACCATAAGTGGGAAAAAGAGACATTATCTGGTCTTTGCGACATTACATGTTAAAGGCTAACAGATAAAAATCCCTGGATTCCATTACTTACACTCTTGACGTCTAAATTATTTATCCTATGTTTTCTTTCATTGTTGAAGACAATAGTCTGTTACAGAATTGCGATTCTTACAAGAAAATTGAAAAAATAAAGTTAAAATTTCTATAAAATGAATGTTAGTATGCATATCATGGCTATGCTAAACAACTCACTTGGCACTTTCTTCAGAAATGTGACATAGTCTTGTTGAAGACTGTTAGAAGAATGGCAAGATCATCTTTAATTCTGAGTGTTCTTTCTTTAAGTTGCAAATTGTATTTGATTACATAAAAAGTATTGTTTTCTTTAAAGTCTATCAGAATTACAGCTACTGGGGATAACATTATCTGAATTTTTTGACTTATGCAATACCACTTATTTTTTAATCTCTTCTGCAGGTCTATTTTTAAGATAACTTATCACAAGCTGAAAGTCTAGTTTCTTTTAAAATTTCACCTATTTATTCATTATCCTCCCTCATTCTTTCAAATAACCGAATAGCAATGTATTTTTTTGATATTTATTCATAATGTGAAACTGATACCTTTAGAAATCCAATGACTGTTTCTGTACAATTACACTTTAGGGTGCACAGAGCTCTTGTCAGGGCACTTCAAGTGGGCTACATGAAGTGATATATGTTTTATGAAGAAAAAAAAGGTCATTAAAAATAAATGCATTCAACATGCCTAATTAATTTCTTGAAAGGCCTGTTTTATTGGAAGGAATAGTCTTAGCATATTAAGGAATGTACACATTTCATTGACATGGGATACAGATTGAGAAAGATGAATAAATGGATTCAGCACATTTTCTTCCAGTAAGTAAGGATTCAGTTGACAGTTATAACTAGGAGATTGTTCTCAGAATCTTTGGTGTTTCTGTGTGTGCATGTACAAATATATAGTTCTCCATTATATTTTAAAATGGCGTTAATGAATTATCCTAGCAGCCGATTTAAAGTATGCAAGACAGTAAATTTTTGTAGTAGTACCTTGTTGATAACAATTTGGATTTTAAAATGCTTTACAAAAAAACCCTATCATGTTTTCTGCTTTACAGTTAGAAAGCCTAAGGAGGAAAGGTGGCTTGCCTGTGGTATTCTTGAGGACTAGAATTATGTTCAAAGGGGTAACTGACCGTAAAATAAAACACAGTAATATTTATAAAAGTACTACAAAGAAAATAATATCTGGTTTGGGAATTTTCTAAAGTCTCTCCGTCACTTTTGAGCACAAAATTAATAAAAAGACTAGACACATCTTCATCGTTCTTGTATTTTTCAAAACCCATTCTAGAAAAAAAAAATTCTCAAGCTACATACAAAAACTTATTTATATAAATAAAAACACAGATGTGCTAGGAAATGTAATACTATTAAGCATGTACATATTTACACACGAACAGAGGGAATGAGAGTGTCTGTTTATTTATGTGATAAGACTGCAGAAGTGTTTGGTAAAGACATCTCTTTTTAGTATCGCTCGATGGGGTAGTGTAAACAAGCACATCACTTTCAACATAAGGGATCACTTAAATACTTCTCATTACTAGAATAAATAGTCCCTTCTAGTCCACAGGAATATGAGTTGGTGACCAACTCAAACATTTTTCTGCTCAATGCAACTCTGAACTTACCCTGTCTTCAGCCTGTAACTCTTTAATAACTTTGAAAAATAAGCACAGGGACTGGTTTCCCTTGTTTCCTCCTCCCCGTTTGCTGCTGATAAAAAACTTCATCCAATGAACTTGTTTCGCTGTTCAATCCTTTCACTGCATATTAAAAGGGTTGGCAGGTGAGTGACTTCTTTAATATTAGAGATGGAGTCAGATCCAGATGTAACTAATCTTCAGCTCTTTTCCATCTGAAGCAGTGGGACTACTGACCAGACAAGAACTGTTTCCAATGAAAAAAGACTTGGGTTGTTTAGAGTAACGAAGGCTGTCGCAAACACTTATTTGACCTAGAAATAGACCCTTGACAGTGCAAGATTTAGGTGCAAGTCTGCCACTTTGGGGAGTGGCTGAACTCGTTGCTGAAGTTTCAGGGTCAGGAAATGATACCAAAAAAGGTCATGGGGGTGGAGAGAAAAGCCCCGCGCAGTTTAGCTGCCATGTGACAGAGAAATTCTGTAATTCTGGTATGATAACCAGATGCTAAGTAATTGACTTGGCCTTGTGGGAAGCGCCCAGGGCAGAAAATGGGTAGTGTATATTTCATCATGTTATGAACCATGGACCAGAGACATGTTTGAGCCAGTTCAGTCCTGAGTAGATAACTCTCCATTGTCAGAGTGCTGTGCAAAGCTGTTAACTTAATCTTGAGCGTAGTATAGCTCCATCAGGGCAGTCATCACAAAAGGGCTATTTAGCCTTCCTTCTTAATGGAGTGTCATCCTAGTATTGCATTGGCAGACTGTATATAACATAGCTACCATTATTTTATCCATTTCCAAAATGCATGAATATGCCCTTTCTTACACGGGCTGTCGGTTTTCTTGGATTAGTAGAGGCAAAGATAATGAAGGATATTTGAAAATAGTATCCCAGTTAGCAATCTTTCTTTTTCACCAGTAGTATAATTTGTTAAAAATACGCACTCTGTAGCAGAGAGCAAAGCTGTATTACTATTTATTTTTAAAACAAAAATAATCTTAATAAATGGAAAAAATCCAGTATTCACTTAAAAATAAAACTTCAGAGACAGGTTATGTTCATATTGACTGCTACACTCTGGATCAGGTGGGGCTCTCTGCAGTGGGGGAAGACTGGGGGAATATTACCCCTGCAGGGGGGGAAGTGAATGCGCTGTGCTGGGAAAATGGGAGGGCAGAACGGGCATGCTAAGAGAGAGAAAAAATAGCAAGCACGGTGGCCAGATGGGAAACTCCTGTGTAGGGGCAAAGGAGTGTCAGGCATCAAGGCCCCCAATGAGAGCTGTCAGAGCAAGTTGCACACTCAAGGGGACCTGTGCAGACTTTGCTCAATTTGGAAGTTAGTGACAGATGTTGCACTTAATAACTGAGACCAGAATGCCCCAGGGCACAACAGACATGGAGCAGTTTTGGATCAAATCCACCTGAAAAAAGCATTTGAAGAGTTTAAAACATTTTTGATTAATAGAATATGTATTTCGGGCAAGCTGGCAGCACTGGTTCTCAGACTCAAAGGGTCCTAGCTCAACTTACCCAATGTAGATCAATTGTCAAGAAAATACTAAGTCATGCTTGACAGACAAGCTCTGCCTGGGTTTAGCGGGGGTTTTGCGGAAGTGGAATGACTTCCAGGAATGATTTTGACGAATACGAGGGAAGCTCCCTCTTTGTTAAAGAATTCCAATGGGCTGTGCTAGTCCATAAGACATTAAGCAGGAAATGCCTGAAATTCTGAGACAATTGGCTGCTTGTGTTTCTCTCTGTTTGGGATTTTTAAAGGTTCATTTTTTAACTTTAAATTTGGTCTGCGAAAAAACTAAATCTTAACACTTATTCCTCAAGAAGCCACCTCCATCTTTTTGTGCATTTTGAACTTACAATAACATTTGGGGTTATTATATCTAACAGCTAAAAAGAATGTTTGCCTAAGATAAGACATAGATTCTGTTATATTACCTATATTTTCTTAAATGTCTTTCTTGTACATCTATATATGTGTGCGTGTGGTTATAAATACATACGTACCATAACAACCATTCCACACTGGACCAAAGTTATATTTAGTTTAGGATCCTATTCCTGATAGTAGCCAATGCTTAGAGACAGCACGTAGGGAACAGAGAACTTTCACAGCCAGGTAGTGATCACAGAAACAAAACAAAACCCAACCCTATGTTCTGGCACTTGC
Organism: Opisthocomus hoazin; assembly: GCF_030867145.1. Classification (NCBI taxonomy): domain Eukaryota; kingdom Metazoa; phylum Chordata; class Aves; order Opisthocomiformes; family Opisthocomidae; genus Opisthocomus; species Opisthocomus hoazin. The sequence goes on from NC_134417.1 coordinate 32,237,179, forward strand.
TTGGTTGTTACACTGCTTTTTTTGATACGCCTTCCTCGGGTGGGATGCTGAAATGTGTTCATGTTTTACAGGCAAGCAGTGCTCAGGAGAGATACTGTGTGCAAAAGGTGACAAAACTGAAATGAGGTATTCAGTGATCTGCTTTCAGTGCAAACTCAGCCATATGTTGAAGAATAAACAAATTCTTTACTTATCATTAATACTTCTAAAATTGGTCAAAGTTGCTGCAGGTAACCTAAGGTCTAAAGATGTGCATGTAGTGTTACTGAAGGTTTTTCCTGATCTGCTGACCACAAACATGAATGTGTTCATAAGAAAATACATTTATCTTCTTGCTCTTCGTCATCTTGCTAAATAGAGAGTGGAATGACATACACTATGAGAAGAAACTCTTTGTCTATACACTAAGGTCACTAGCAGAACTTTTCCATTATGCTGATACTTGGCATAAATTAAAAACCTCTTTTTAAAAGGTTTATTTTTTTCTCATTGTTCCAAGAGCCATAAAGCAAAAATAAGATTTTGAGAATTCTTTTGTCTTTCAGAACTGCTACTGTGGTGCTAGTCTTAATGAAGTAATAATGTTGGGAGTCTAATATTTATCTTTATTGGACTTGCACATCTGTGTTAAAAGTTTACATTGACTTCCAATATACGACATAATGATGATTGCCCTGGGAAACATGTTGGCACTACGCAAAACAAGTGTGAAATCAGTTACTTTGAGCCACTTATTACAGCAGCCTGCAGCTAAGCTATAATGAAATGTCTCCCTGGAAGCTGTTTTAAGAATAAAATGAAACAGTCCTTTATGTATCTTACAAGCTACGAAAAAAACCTCCCTGAATAATTGTGTTTATATTAAACCTACATATAAAATTGTTTCTTAAACAACAAAAAAAGCTAAGCTCCTAGACATACATTTTGCTTTCTCCTTTCTCTGAAAATGATTGATATATTTATCCTGCCAGAACAGGAGATGACAAAAGGGACTCATGGGAAAGTGCATGTGAGGACAAAAATGCAGAGCAAATCACTTAGGCTGCAAAGCTGATACCTAATTATGTGTTTAAAAACTTCCACTTGCCAAACTGAACTTAGCCTTTCATCACTTCTGTTGATCTGTTTCTGTTTTCACATTGTCACACAAGCCCAGTACTTACGGTATTTCAATGGTTTCCCTCTTGCTTCAACCTTCCAGTGATATTATTCTGTTAGGAGAACAAGTATAGCCAATTGTTCCTGTTATATTTGACCCCAAAAGACAACTATTTGGAATTCTGATTATATAACCTGATGGAAAGCAGAACACATTACATATGTTATTGCTTATTTTGTTTCCAAAAGAGGTAGGAATATGATGAGGAAATCCACCACTTTCTGGCAAAGCTTTCCAGACTGTAATATATCTTTCCGTTGTGTATAAATAAAGATTCTCCATTCCACATATTTTTATTGTGAAGAATTTCTGGTATTTTGAAAATATTTATTTGAACTTATGAAGAATTTCTGGCATCTTGGAGATTATTATTTGAATTGTTTGCATATTTAACAAAATATGAGTTCAGCTTGTCTGAAGGCCTCCTTCATTTAAAGCTGATATTTTTTGACCAAAATTTCTCTCCCACCCAAGAATTCCAATTTGTCAATTGAAACGTTTTTCAAGAAAGGGTCGTATTTGGTGAAGGATATATCTTTATTTCTTTCAATATGGAAGAGACCATGATAGAACTGAGAACAGCCAACAACCAGGCTGTGGCTGGAACACCTCATAAAACCCAGATCACTTCTGTAACCAGACCAAACCCTGAATTTTAGATGAGGTTCCTAAGTACCAAATTACAGATTCAATCTCACATAGGTTATATATGCAGTATAGAATTCTCTAGCATAAACATGTAAAGCACCATGATTTCTGATTGATATAGTCCTGAGGCCAAACCCCTATAGAAAAAGTAATTTTCTTCTTAAAGAACTATTTTTCTTAAACAGATTATTTCATCAGAGAAAACAGAAGAGGGGAGTATGTTATTACTGCAGTAGTTTAGTACCTCTCACAAATACTGGTTTTATTGTCTGCAGATAAATTCTGACAGGTGAACTTGGATCAGAATTTGGTAGTGCCCTTCAATCTCAAACATTTTAACCCCTTTTGCCATTTGCCTTGTGGAACTGTGCTTCTAAATGAAGGGTGAGTGTCTGGCAGAAATTATGTTAACTTGCATGTAATAACCAGGCTTTCACCATTTTGGTAATGTTTTTTGGTACCGTGTGTTTTTTCCCTTTGTATTGACTGGGTGATGATTTGCTTTGATCTTTCAGGAGTGTAGTTTTTTCACTTTTTTTTTTTTTCCCAGCTGGGAGCAGTAAGGCAGGAAAAGAGATGTTTTCTGTTTTTGAGGAAGGGACATCTGGGAATAGACAGTTCAATCACTATCTCAAAATGTAAAGTGGAACTTTGTAAAGTGAACAGCAGTATACTCTGTCAGCCCATGCATCAGCATCAGTTGCATCATTTTTCCTCTGTCCATTTTCTGAAGTTTCTAAAGAAATCACTGACCAACATGGGTCATGGCTGCGAGCATCTTCTTTCCCCTTACCATATGCTGGCAGTTTTGGTAGAGTGCAGGAGCTGGGAAGTATAACTGCCATGTTTGATAATCTCTACTTAAATGATATTTTGTACATTGAGTGGACAGACTCGACAAAATAAAAAAATTAGTTAACATTTTCTGTACTCCAATGTTTACACAGTAGCATAGCTTTACCAATACAAGGTCAGCAAAACAATTGTGTCCTGGCCCCTCTGTAAAGTTATCAGTCTTATTACGTGCAGTACGTTTCTAGTTAGCTGCCATGTCAGCTTGTTGATGAGCCCCACCCTCAGACTTTTCTTCTAATGTCTTAGTTCTGGTTCAGTCACATAACTAAACTAAGTAAGATTGTAAAGCTAACTTTCCTTATGCTTTGCCTGGACTGAAAGCTTACTTTGTGTACTTTATATATGAGTTAATCAAAGAAAGCATAAATATGCTTACTCATTAGTGTTAAGCCTAGATCAAGGTGTGTACTGAGTTGTCTCAACTAGTTGAAAATGTCCTAACCTGGTCTAGGAATGCCCAAACTCACAGCCCTGGCAGACATGAACTGACAAGCACGCAGCAATCTTGCCCATAGTACTGTGATCCGTCAGACTCGAGGAATCTATTCTTATGTCAGTGCCATAGTTTCCTGCTCCTGCAAGGCACCTTTACTGTACGAACTACAGAAGTCTTCCAAAAATAACTGGGGCAGGTGCCATATTTTTCATGTTACGTGACTATCCAAGTAATGGGTATGGCAATGTTTGCTTGCCTTTCAGGCTTTTTAGGTTCTGTGACAATCCTTCTCCCCTTGTGTTCTCGCTACACTACGCACATATAAGCATCTATAATATTACAGTGTGATGAACAGGTTTCTTACAGAATATCCTTCACTGATTTTTAAATGATTTTTAGCAATTTTTTTCTCTGAAATTCTCTTCTTTCGGTTGCTGCAATGTTAAGTAAAAACACCCTTGTCCCCCAGTTTGTTTTCCATGCATATTTGGCAGCAGCTTGTCTATACTCTTTCATCTGTAACAGCTACTTAGATTTCCTCTAGCTTTCACCGCAGTCTCAGGGTAAACCAGAGCAGCAGCTGCAGACTGGCAGAGCCCTCAGGTGGCCTGACCTCACTGCAGTCGAATGGCAGCTCAGAAGTCATGCTTTCTGACCTCCTGCAAGGTTATTAGTAGAAGAAAATTGGCTCAATAAATTTGATAGATACCAACACTTAACCCTTTGTCCTTAACCCTCATAATCTGTGTAAGATGCAGTACTCAGATAGTTTGAGATCTGGCGGGGTTTTTTTTTGAGTCAGCTTCTGTAGGCTGTGTGCAATGCCAGCAGGTTAGCCCCAACTCTGGTCTAAGACCTCTGTTTTATCCAGGAGAATTCCTCAGAGCCACAGCTTTGGTCTGTGAATTGTTTGTACTTGCAACAACATACATACTAGGTTAATTTGTTTACCTTATGGGGGTAGAATATGAAAATGCCAGTTTGCTCCTCTGTGCTTTATTCAGGTGTCATAACTGATAGGGCACCTACCTTACAGAATTCCAAATTTTTAAAAGACGTTCCTTTTCCTGCTGTGTTTTGTAGATACCTAATATTAGGGACATAATTAAATCAGTAGATAGATTAAAAGCAGAAATAGAATTTACAGCTGCTAATTTAAACATAATTACTTTACATGAATATTGACTAATTACATTGTTGTAGTGCTCATTTTTCTTAGCACCATGTTATCTCCTGTGAAGAAAATGTGATTTAAAGAGTTTTGATGTAATTCTGGAATATTATAACTTTAAAAACCTGCTGAAAAGATGCATCTTACCAAGGACATCTACAAAGCTGTAGAGAAAAGCTTACTCCAGTATACATACACTTCAACAGAGACAGACATGGAGTTAACTCTAACAATAAGCAATTCTTAGGGAAAATAATTTTCTTGTCTTAAACTTTACATTGTGAGCACCACTTATAGTAGATTTGGGCAAAGATTCAGGAACAGTACTTTTGTCTAGAATTCTGTTCATAAATATAGACACAGACTTTGGCCATTTCTGTCATTAGCGAACAGATACACAACTGTCTTTGCTGTACTGCTGCAATGCATATGGAAACCAGATGTCTAAATGTTAGAGGTTGTGATGTAAAGCAAATCACTGCATTCAAGTGCAACATTATAAATCAGATACTGAAACTTGCAAGGAGAAGAGTGGAATAAAGGATCTTCCAGGGTAGGGTGGTTTTGTGTTATAAGAATCTGGTTTTATGTACAGTGTTGTATTGGCCTACCAGGAAATTCTGGTAACATCAGCAAAACTAGAAAATTCATCGCATTTTTTTTTCAACTAGCCATGATAAAACTGAGGTCACAAGACCACTGGGCACTTCAAAGGGGCCAAGAATTGGTGCTATTTAAGAGACTAATTTTTAGAAGTGGGAATGCACATCATCTCCCAGTTGCTTCATTTTGAGAAGATTGTGTTTTTGTGCCTTATTATTGTTACTGATTTCTCCCAGTACTTTAGAATATTTAATCAGCTTACTCAAGTAGACCCTTTACCAATTCCATTGTATAACTGCGCCACTGAGATGTAATAATCCTTGTAAACCTAGTTCTGCTCTGGGAAATTAAACTGCTAGCTACTCCTTGCAAGAGAAATCTTTGCAGACAGTACATACTACAAGAAGAATTAAGACTGAAAGCTGTCGTGCAAAGATGAGAAAGGAATGTGGACCAAAGATCTGGGAAGACTGCCAGAATTTACAACAGCTGCTGTACAACAAAGGTCCACTGCAGCATTGTGGTCTGCATATATTAAAGGCATGGCCACAATGCCATGAAACTAATCCTGGAACTCAATCTGCAGTTAGTCTGTGTAACTCATTTGCATTCATTGGCTTCATTTATACTAGCAAATTAAAGATGTGTGGACTGTTTTCTCACATTAAGGCCCATGCATACTATAAGAACTCTTACCTTCCAAACCGGGCTGCCTATATGCAAACTATCCATTGAGAATACTTCCTATCTGCCAAATGATAGCTTGGATTTTTTTGGAAGAATGCTAGTTGGCACAAAACCATAAAAGAGATTGTTCTCACGATAAGTATAACGAAGAAGATATTAATTCATAATTAGCAGCCTGTCTGGACGGTTTTATTTTTAGAGATTTAGTAAGTTTAAATGATGTTTGAATTAGTAGACTTTAGAAAGATGTACTTTACATTAGACAAAGCCAAGGGCCTCTGTCTTCAAAGGGACTAGGTACCTAGATATCACTTTTGAGTATAATTCTTCAACTGATCAGGTCAGCTGCAATTTAGCAAAGGAAATCTGTAATTTGTAACCAGTTGAGTCATCTAGGTACCCGGATTCCATCTCTGAGCAAACTGAAAACCACCAAATTGGTCAATGATGGTACCGAATTGCTCCACATAAAAACACATCAAAATTCTTGCTTTGGTATCCCTGTATTGTTCTTACTGTAAGAAAGTCTGGACCTTGAGACTCCCAGGGGATTACCCTGGCAGCTAGGTCAGTGATTATTTTATACAAAACTGAATTGCTTCAGTAACGAGAGTTGGTAGAAGCCCTGTAGCTCTCACATATGTGTGGCCAATGAATACTCAAGAAGACAGGAGAAGGATTTTAGAGCGTATGTATCACATTTCATCTGGGTATGCTAAGCACTGGGACACAGTGTAAAATGGGACTAAAGAAGGAGCACCACAGTTGCTCTCTTCAGGCTGTTTGTTTTCTTGAGATGGGGTAGATATAATTTTAACATAGATCTCAAATAGATGTTTAAAATTGTGTATTCTGTGTGTATGAAGGTGTGTGGGTGACAGAGGTTGCGGGTTAGTTCAGGTGACTTTGCATTTGGTGTCCTGGGCTTTGTGAGTCCCGTTCTCTGACTCTCAGCTGTTCTTGCATGTTTTGTAGAGAATCTAGACACCTGACTTTGGGTTTTATTTTCCAGTATAACAGGTTGGTTACAAGTTAGGCATCACAATACTAAACATAATTCCTATTTTATAGATTTAATCCTAGATCACTGAAAACAAAGTTTTCAACTATTGCAAGTGCAACATAGAGTAAATCATCAATATTTGAACATCACGTTCCTCATATTTGCATGTTATTGTAATCATCTTGAACTTTATGAGTAAACTTATTTACAATTTAGTATTTTCTAATCCTGATAGCTTTCATGTTGAACTACACTAGAGATTAACATGAGTATACTCTAGCCAAAGCTGTAGAAATATTTAAAAATACCCCTTAATTCTAATTTTGCAAGATTGCAACACAGCCATTTTATCTATCTATTCATTTTGTATGTCTGTGAGATCCATTTTTATAAAATGGATTGCAAAGTTCTTTAAAGTACTAGAATATCAGTGACTTTATTAATACAAAATGTAAAGAAAGCAGATGGTAGAATAGACGGAAGAAGAACATAACCTTAGCACTTAGATAATGACCACCCAAGCTTTGTGTGCTTACAAATAAGTTAAATGGAAGCAGATCATAGATACTGATGATTTAATTTTATTTATTGTATCCATTTTTCTGTGAAGTGACAAATTCAGTCTCATAAGTTCTCCTTGTGTTCATTGCACACAGGGGCATGTAAATATATTACAAATGCAGTAAACAAGATAAAAATAGTGGAGTTATGTATGTTCATTCTGAGAAAGCCATATTGATAGCATATGAATTTAACACAGGGCTTAATTTGAAATGTTTTGAATACCACTATGGTAAATGTATGGCAGAGTATGCTGAGCTCTGTTGGAAATGCACGTACACATATTCTATCTGCACACAGTTTATTGAACTTGGGGACAAGGATTTCTTTTTTTTCTTAGAAGGCTTTGGAAACAGACATCATTTAGTATGACAGCAGCTTTATTAATCCTCTGGCATCTAGCTCAAAATACATGTTTTTTTTACTTTTTAAATAGAAGTAACGGGTTTTTGTAGGAAATTGTAGACTCAAAAGTGTTTATTCATTCATCAAAATGTATATTTAACTGATCACATTTCTTTTCCCCAAGTTATGATAGTGACCCATTTCATATCTGCCTACTGCAGTGTAATTTTTGATTATCAGTTTTCAAATACCACAGCAGATACTATTTTTGCCTTGTCTGTAGGCTGCTTGGTGGCTCTGGAGGTCACTGCAACTTAGTAAAGGTTTTTCTCAGACACCACCTGCTAGATCAAGTGGTAAATCCATACAGGGATTAAAGACCCACAAATGGTTTCTCAGTGTTTTTGAAGCTCCTGTCATAAACTGGGTAGCACAGAGAATAGAAAATACTTCTGGTTTGTCCCAAAGATCATAAAGTACTTTGCTCATTCAGCCATTGCAGATGCTGTTTTGGTGATGAATACTTGTGAATGATCCTCCATCTCTGATGCTCTTGGAGCTTTACTTAATCTCTGCTACTTTCTAGGGTGTGGATAAATGGTAGCTAATACTGAGCTGTTCAAAATATGTCATAAACAATAGTAGGATTTTAAAATTTAGATTCAAGCCATGGCCATCCAGATTTCTAAGCATCTTTGACATTAATCTGAAGAAAGAATGCTAGTAAAAGCAATGAAAAGGGTTGTGTGTGTTTTTTTTCTTTCCTACTGTTTTAATCATGTTTTAATCTAATACACCATCCCCGTATTACCAACCTCTGAACGTAGTGTGAATCTAATTGTATCAGTGTGTCTTTGCTGTGCAAATACTGGGACACTGCAGAAGTGTTACAAAGTAAAAGCATAATAAAATTCATTGTAAAGCTTCAACACCAAGATTAAACATTTGAGCCAGGCAGGGAATTTACTTGCTAAAACAAGTGTTTGTAAAAGAAGTACCTGAGGAACATCCAGCATCTGAGCAAACTTATTGAGGCATGTTTTTTAAGAGAGAATGGGAATGCAGTAAGATGTTTTGTCCATTTTTGTGCCGTGTTTTTTTCCCATTAAAATGAACAGGTTTCCAATATGTGCTATAACAGTAAATCTTGTTATGAAGATCTATACTGTAAAGGATGATCAATCTGATTTTCGTCATGGTCACACTACTATTTAAGAGCACTGTTTTACATGTGGTATAGATTAACATTGCAGAGTGTTGATGCTTCCACTACGTTTAAACAGATCCATTAATGTACTAGAAAGGACTGGCCTAGGTGTGCTGTGCTTCTTAATGGCTTGCATTTGAGAAACGTGGTAGCATAGCACAACATTATACTAAATCAGCTAAGCTGCTTGCTTAAATTGGCTCGGATAGCCTTACAACACAGTTCTATCTGGCTGTATCTCCTGGTTGTTGCTTGGAGTGCTGTGGTTACTGAGTTTTCATTTAATTTGTTTTTACCAGTGAGAACTCACACTAGTTTTTCTGGTTTTTTCCCATAATAATGCTCTCCTATTCTAATTTATTCTTCATAACTTGAAGCTTTGTCTACATACAGTAATATTCAGTACATATTTCTTTAGGAGTGTTTGCCTAGATGTGACCCATGGACCAGATTTGATATACTGGTTTCAATAACGTGGTTACAGTTGTCCTTGTCTGTAACTCACAATAATGAAAGTGTTGGCTCATGATGGTTAATCTTGATCTCATTGTAGGAGTGTGCAGTCAATGTGAGCCAGAGTTTGACAGGGAGGGGCAATTATTTTTGTGAAAAAGCTGGTGCCCTGAGGCTTCTAGAAGATTGTTACTGCTGTCTGCTGTGGAGTACTGTGAGATTGTGTACTTTGTCACACATGTTTATTCTAAATAAAGCAAGCTGATGACATTAATTCAATGCAATTTCAGAGCTTATGCAATTTTTGCAGTTGTCCTTTTGCTTCTGTCATTTTATCAGTTTGTCTGAACACATGGAAATTTGCTTGAATATTGTTTAGTATCTAATGGTACAGAATATGCACTATTTAAATGCTGACATGTAATTTTGAATATATATTTAGTTGACTTTAGAAGTGATGGACAAAATTAATTCCAGATGGTTTTCCGTTAGGAAAATATGTATTCTGTATCCGGAAGTGTCTTCCTTTAGGGTCTCGTTCAGGAGCTGTCTGCCTCTCTGAAGATTCTATCTTAGGTCTTTTGTTAGGACTATTTGATCACTTCCACTATGGGTTGATAGTTATGCAAAGCTGGCCACTCCATGTTCTTTTGTGCACAAAAAAAGAGAATAGCAACCCATAATGCATCATCTTTCCCAACAGCGAAAGGAGAATTTTTGGTGCCTCGTGGGAGACAATGTGTTCCAGCCTGTGGCTGTAGCGCATAGAGAGAGGCAAGGGGGTCACCTGGCATGCAGATCACTGATTTCTCAGTGTGAAAAAATGCAATGCTCTGGTAGATATTTATGGTTTTAAATTGCAGCGATTTGTTTGTTTTAATTAAAGAGTCCAGTTGTGATGGTGTGATCAAAATACTCTCTTACTTTGTTCATTTCTGTGCTGACACAGTTCTGAGGAAGACAAAAAATGTATCTTCTTGCTGAGGTGAGGCAACTGCTGTGTCTGCTGACCTGATTGGGGAAAGGAAGATAGGTCTAGGTCAATCTTTGGTGACAATCAAGATTGGTCTTATGTCAATCTTTATGACTGACGCACATAAAGTTGTAAGATCTGAGTTATTTTTTCTATTAAAACTAATGGTTTCTAGCATTTTCATTTAGCGTTTGTGTAGATGCAACTATAAATTTGGGAAAAAATACTAAAACCAGAAAAATAAAACCATAAAAAGTGTTATTAATGAAAATTAAAGCTTTAAGAGAAAACATTACTAGGTTTCTGTCCTGGTTTTGTCTGGGACAGAGTTAATTTTCCTCACAGTAGCTGCTGTGTTTTGAATTTAGTACAAGAAGAATGTTGATAACACTGACGTTTTCAGTTGTTGCTGTGGATTCAAGGACTTTTTCCGGTCTCCCACATTCAGCTAATGAGCAGGTGTGCAGGAGGGGGAAGGGAGCAGAGCCAGGCAGACAGACCAAGCTGGGCAGGGGAAATACTCCATGCCATAGACGTCTGATCAGTTCATTAATGAGATCTGGGTGGGGGGCAGGAATCTGCTCTTCTCATTTCCGTGAGTTTGAATCCTCTCTGATCTGGGGGTTCGAACATTTCCAGGAGTTCAGTCTTTTTCTGAATTTCACGAAATTTATGATTTGCTGGTTCCATGATCACTACTCAGGGACTGGCTGTGAATTGGTCGTTGGGTGCTGTGAAAAATTGTGTTGTATATTATATAGTTTGTTTTGCACACTCATTGTTATCATTATTATTGTAACAACAAGAGTGGACAAGGGAAAACCAATGGACTTCATCTATCTGGATTTTTATAAAGCCTTTGACACGGCCCCCCACAACATCCTTCTCTCTAAATTGGAGAGCCATGGATTTGATGGGTGGACCGTTCAGTGGATAAGGAATTGGTTGGATGGTCGCAGCCAAAGGGTAGTGGTCAGCGGCTCAATGTCCGGATGGAGACCAGTGATGAGTGGAGTCCCTCAGGGGTCCGTACTGGGACCGGTGCTGTTCAATATATTTATCAATGACATGGACAGCGACATCGAGTGTACCCTCAGCAAGTTTGCAGATGACACCAAGCTGAGTGGTACGGTTGAGACACCAGAAGGACGGGATGCCATCCAGAGGGACCTGGACAAGCTGGAGAAGTGGGCCTGTGTGAACCTCATGAGGCTCAACAAGGCCAAGTGCAAGGTCCTGCACCTGGGTTGGGTTAATCTCCGGTATCAATACAGGCTGGGGGATGAAAGGATCGAGAGCAGCCCTGCTGAGAGGGACTTGGGGGTACTGATAGATGAAAGGCTGGACATGAGCCGGCAATGTGCGCTGGCAGCCCAGAGGGCCAACCGTGTCCTGGGCTGCATCAAGAGAAGTATGGCCAGCAGATGAAGAGAGGTGATTCTGCCCCTCTACTCTGCTCTGGTGAGACCTCACCTGGAGTCCTGCACCCAGCTCTGGAGCCCTCAGCACAAGAAGGACATGGAACTGTTGGAGCAGGTCCAAAGGAGGGCTACAAAAATGATCCGAGGGCTGGAGCACCTCTCCTACGAGGACAGGCTGAGAGAGTTGGGCTTGTTCAGCCTGGAGAAGAGAAGGCTGCCGGGAGACCTGATTGAAGACTTTCAGTACTTAAAGGGAGCCTATAGGAAAGATGGGGACAATCTTTTTAGTAGAGACAACAGTGACAGGACGAGGGGTAAGGGTTTTAAACTAAAACAGGGTAGGTTTAGGCTAGATAGAAGGAAGAAATTCTTTACAATGAGGGTTGTGAAACACTGGAACGGGTTGTCCAGAGAGGTAGTGGAGGCCCCATCCCTGGAAACATTCAAGACCAGGTTGGACAGGGCTCTGAGCAACCTGATCTAGTTAGCGGTGTCCCTGCTCGCTGCGGGGGGGTTGGACTAAATGACCTCTAGGGGTCCCTTCCGACCCAAAACTTTCTATGATTCAATGTTTCTACGATTATTATTATTATTATTAGTGGTATTAATAGCAGTATTTGCTTTGTTGCCTTACTAAACTGTCTTTATCTCAACCCACAAGTTTCCCCTTTTGTCCATTTCTCCTCCCTGTCCTGCCAGGAGGGAACGGGAGGGGTAAGCAAGTTGTTTGTCAGGTTGTCTGGTGTTGTCTGGTTATCTGGTTGTCTGTTGGCTGTCTGGTGCTTGACTGCCAGCTAAACTATGATCATGTCACACACAGAAGTTGCAATTATAGTAATTGTAAAGTTTATAGATTATTATATTCTGCTCTCCCAATATAAATAGGTTTATGTCTTGTTTAGATGATCATTCATGATCTAGATAATCGTTGTAGGTCATCTCCAATGAAACTCTTCTATTCTAAACCCCACTGGGGCTATTAGCTAAGTATGGGATTTGTCTCATGTCAAAGGTGGGCATCATGCCCACATTTGTTAGCTAGAGTTTTTCAGGATATAGTGGAAAAAGCTATCTCTAGAGAGCCTTTTATCTGCAGGTGTTAATTAATTCTCTCAGAAGATACCTTTCTTCCTCCCTCCTTCCCTTCCTCCCTCCCAGTCTTTCTCTCCCACATCTCCTCTTCCCTTCCTCCCTCTTCCTTGCCCTCGCTCTCATCCTCTCCCCCTCTTCTTTCTCCTCTTACTTCCTCTCCTGTCTTCCCCTCATGTCTTCCTCCTATTTTCCTTTGCCTCTTTTCCCTTTCCTAGTCCCTCTTCCTCTCTCCCCATTCTCCCCTTCCCCTCTTCCCTTCACTCTCTCCAACCTTACATGCTCTCTCCCACCTTCCTCCACACTTCATCTTCCTGCATCCCTCTGTTGTCTCAAAGAAATGTAGATGAATCTCTTACAAGGACAATTAAGTTTAAAGCATCCAAACTCAGTTGAAATGCAGCTGGAATTATCTACTGATCAGAAGAATTAAGGTTATGCCATTATTATCAAATAGTAAGGGGAAAGAGGAGCAGGTATGTAATGTGAAACAGTTGGTGCTGAGGGTCAAGTATGAATTGTTTATACAAGTTTTGAGAATTTTTGCTAACTTCAGACCAGCTCTAGTTTGGTCCTAGGCACTGAACTTCCCTTAGTAGCTGGAGCACATGGTTGGGCTCTTGAATTATTCCTGCTAGTTTAGTGTCATATAAAGGAATTCAGTTTGCATGCTGTGAGACTGCTCCATAGTGGAAACAAAGTGCAGCAAGAGGGGACTGATAAGGAGATTAGCTTCAGAAAAGCACTCCTGATCCAAACTAGAACTTTACTGTGGGTGCGTTTGCAAGTGCAACAAAATAAATTCAGAGAATCAAAATTCAGTAACTTATAAATTAGGGTAAGAGATCTCTAAATGCTGATTGTGCTGCTTGCCAATTTAAGGTCTTTGCAAAAGATGTGAAACTATATGAAGAAGTAAGTTCTTTGCCAGGATTTTGGTTGCAGCAAAGCTGTTCTGCTGCCTTGAAAGTTAACAGGAATAGAATCAACGTCTGACAGATTAATGTCCCAGTTCTGTAACAGGACTCAGCATGCTTAAATATCTTTGAAGCCTCTGTGCAATGGCCTTTGCAAGACTGGGGCATATGGGGAGACATTAAATGATATTACTTATCAGTTAGAGATTTTCTTCTTTTCCAGTAAGAACACCAATACAGGTGTGACTCATATTTTGACTGAAGTAGCAACTTGATCATAAATAGTATTTACTGTAAGAATAGAAATAGACAAGTTATCAAGAAAAATGATTCATCTAGTAATGATTCATAATACAATCTTCTTCTACAGATTTATGGATGCAAATACTTTGAAGTAAGTTTTAAAAAGAAGAAAAAGGTTGCTTAGCCCTGCAAGTCACAACATGAGACTTTGCAAGGTTAAAGCAGTTCTGTTTAAGGCATAAACTTGCTTCATCAATATTAAATGCATGCTAAAATGGGGAAAGAAAAGTTGGTGATGATTTAGCAGATCGTAAATTAGTCGTAAAGGCTCTGATCCAGATGAAATATGGCTGCCTGCAGGTTGAGACTTATCAAGCTCTTCATATTTTGCTTTTCCTAATGAAGGTCAGGAAGGGATTTGATTATTTTATGTATACAGGGATGACTTAGGTTGGAAGAGACTGATGGAAGTCATTTAGTTCAACCTCCTGCTCAAGAGAAAAGACGATGTAAAGCTGTTTCAGCTTGCTCAGGTTCTTGTCTGGTTGAATTTTGAAAATAAGCAAGGATGGAGGTTCCACAACATCTCTGAGCTTAATCATTGTCACAGTGAAAATGTTTTTCCTGATACCAGGTCAGAATTCCTTACTGCAGCTTACATCTTTTGCCTCTTACTTTTTCTGAGCACCTCTGAGTACAGTCTAGCTGCCTTCTTTCAACTTCAGCTTACATTACTGAAAACAGCAATTAGATATCTCTTTTGCCCTCTCTTCTTAACAGTGAGCAAATCCAATTCTTTCAGTCTCATACGTCATGTACTAGAGCTCCTGACCATCTTGTTGAACTTACTCCAGTTTTTCAGAGACTTTCTTGTGCTTGAGGGTCCCAAACAGGACATTGTATTCAGATGAGACTTGGTGCTCAATGATGGGCATTCATTCCTTTCATCTTTCATCAATGATCCATTCCTTTCATCTGATGGTTGTGCTCTTGTTGATGTGCATAGCCTTCAATGCAACAATGGTACATTGCTTATTTGTGTCCATCAGGAGTGTCCTTTTCTGTAAAGTTCCTTTCTAGCCAGTCACTCCTCTGCTGATACTGTTGCACAGGTCTGTTTCTGTTGTAGGTTCAAGTCTTTGCATACATCTTTGCTGAACTTCATATAGTTCCTTTTGGCTCAGTACTAAAAGCCTGTCCCCTGGATGGCAACCTTGCACTCCAGGATTTCAAGCACCACTTCAAATCCGATATCATCTACAAGCTTTCTGAAGATGCATTCTGTCTCATTTTGCAGGTGGTTCATGAAGACATTAAACATTATCAGCCCAAATATTAGGCCCTGAGGATACCATTTGTGATGACTGCCAGTTCCCCTTCGAATGTTATCTACTACCTTTTCAGATGAACAATCTAGTCAGTTTTTCACCTGCCTTACCATCCACCAGCCTAGTCTGTATCTCAGTTTGGGTAGAAAGATACTTGTAGGGAGATTGTGCTAAAATCCAAGGCCAAGTTCCCAGTAAATGACGTTTTCTGCTCTCTCCTCATCCATGGACCAAATAATTTCAGTACAAAAAGCAATTAGCTTTGACAGGAACAATGTGTCCTTGGTAAATGCTCGATATTGTTTTCCTCTACTTATTACCTGTCAGTCCATAAGAAATTACATAGTTGATGTGAGAATTACTAATTAAAATGCTTTTTAAACAGGAGATCAGAGCAGATCATCATACCTGTTCTTCTTGGTCCTAAATTGCATCAGCCTGGGAGAAATCTAATGAACGTATTCTTGTTGATTTCAGTCAGTTTTGAATTAATCCTAATGTGCAGGTGTTCTTGAATGCTCTTTAGACAATGTAGTACTTAGTACAGATGATGTAATAGTCAGTATTTATGTATAAAATGTAACTCCTGGAGAGATTCTCTATTCATCAGCACCAATTGTTTTAATGAAGTACTTTGTAGTACTTTCAGTGCCATGAGTAATGTCAGCATCCCAAACAAAGGCACCTTACTGCGAGAGGAGAGAAGACCGTTCAAATACTGATGAGAGCAGAAGTAGAAGTGGTTACTTATCTCTTGGTTTCCCTGAACAAAGCTTCTTCAAATGCTAAATTCAGATAAACTCTCATTAATATTTTTCTCAGATGTGGAAACTGTAGTTAATAAAGTTGCACATATCACTCAGACATTGCTTTTCTGATGGAAAACCAAAGTGAAATTGTTGATAGGATTTTGTTTGAGGTTTGTTTGCAGTTTCCCACCTTTCCTGCAATAGTTTGCAAAGCTGCATGAAGTGGGGAAAAAATGTTTCCTGCAGAAAGTATTAATGCTTTAAGTTAAATATTTTGACTAAAATAGAAATGTTTTGTTTCTAAATCATGATATAGTGCTTCATAGACTTTATGCTGCAAGTTTTATTGTAAGGCTTAATTCTTTGGTCGCAATGCATCTTCTATAGAGTGCCACACAGTCAGAGACCCCATTGGTGTGTTCCTCCCACACAAAAACCAGAAAGTCTTGTCTGTATATCATCTTAGAAATGCTAGTAAGAAAACAGTGAAACTTTAATGCAAAAAAAAAGAAAAGATCATCCTTACAACAATGCGTGACAGGTGATAGGTGAAACAGCTCAAAGTATTAGTTAAACCTGTAAGACATGTAAGCTGCCTCTGGACAGAGATAAAGAAAGATATCGTATAGTAGTTACTGCATCAGGGGTGTAATTAATAAATTAAAAGGAAACATGCCAAGAATCTGTGGATAGGAAGATACTCACTCTTCCTCCAATTTCCAAGTTCCTTCATGGAAAAATAGTCAATATGTGAAGTTTACCATTATGTCATTTACACCTCTCTATTTCTTTAATAATTGGTGAAATACATGGCCCTATGGATTTTACTTCTTAAAAGTTATTATTTAGTAGTACTAGCAATTTCATTACATACTGCTCAGACTCCACAAAACAGACTGATCTGTGGTTGAAAAACTCACAAGCTGAGTGATAAACACATACCCTTGGGAGGCAGAAGCATGAGTTGCACAAGCAAGTTTATATAGTTACTTCTTAGAAATGCATACATGTTAGTCATTAGAAGTATTTTCCAAAGTCCTCCTGTTGCTTAGGAGTCAAAGTCTCATTTTCAGAACTGACCACAATACTTAAAAGTCTCTTTGAGTTATGAGATTTGGATTCCTGGAGGTGAAATCTTCAAATATATTTTACACTTGCAATGCGTAACTTTATAGTGACTGCTTTCTGCAACCCAAGACTAGTTTCTCTGAAAAGCAAGGATCTCTTTTGACGGTTTTAGCACTTCAGAATGCAGGGGTGTATTTTTTAAATCCCAAAACTCTGTGGGTCAGGAAAGATGTTCCTAGATCTTCTAGTTACATCTATGAATTTCACTAACCTGCCGCCCAGCATTGATGTGTGCATACTCTGGCAATCACTTTTAAAATCTTCATTAGTAATTCAATAATGGAAGTTCATAGAATCATAGAATCATAGAAAGTTTTGGGTCGGAAGGGACCCCTAGAGGTCATTTAGTCCAACCCCCCCGCAGCGAGCAGGGACACCGCTAACTAGATCAGGTTGCTCAGAGCCCTGTCCAACCTGGTCTTGAATGTTTCCAGGGATGGGGCCTCCACTACCTCTCTGGACAACCCGTTCCAGTGTTTCACAACCCTCATTGTAAAGAATTTCTTCCTTCTATCTAGCCTAAACCTACCCTGTTTTAGTTTAAAACCCTTACCCCTCGTCCTGTCACTGCTGTCTCTACTAAACAGATTGTCCCCATCTTTCCTATAGGCTCCCTTTAAGTACTGAAAGTCTTCAATCAGGTCTCCCGGCAGCCTTCTCTTCTCCAGGCTGAACAAGCCCAACTCTCTCAGCCTGTCCTCGTAGGAGAGGTGCTCCAGCCCTCGGATCATTTTTGTAGCCCTCCTTTGGACCTGCTCCAACAGTTCCATGTCCTTCTTGTGCTGAGGGCTCCAGAGCTGGGTGCAGGACTCCAGGTGAGGTCTCACCAGAGCAGAGTAGAGGGGCAGAATCACCTCTCTTCATCTGCTGGCCATACTTCTCTTGATGCAGCCCAGGACACGGTTGGCCCTCTGGGCTGCCAGCGCACATTGCCGGCTCATGTCCAGCCTTTCATCTATCAGTACCCCCAAGTCCCTCTCAGCAGGGCTGCTCTCGATCCTTTCATCCCCCAGCCTGTATTGATACCGGAGATTAACCCAACCCAGGTGCAGGACCTTGCACTTGGCCTTGTTGAACCTCATGAGGTTCACACAGGCCCACTTCTCCAGCTTGTCCAGGTCCCTCTGGATGGCATCCCGTCCTTCTGGTGTCTCAACCGTACCACTCAGCTTGGTGTCATCTGCAAACTTGCTGAGGGTACACTCGATGTCGCTGTCCATGTCATTGATAAATATATTGAACAGCACCGGTCCCAGTACGGACCCCTGAGGGACTCCACTCATCACTGGTCTCCATCCGGACATTGAGCCGCTGACCACTACCCTTTGGCTGCGACCATCCAACCAATTCCTTATCCACTGAACGGTCCACCCATCAAATCCATGGCTCTCCAATTTAGAGAGAAGGATGTTGTGGGGGGCCGTGTCAAAGGCTTTACAAAAATCCAGATAGTTTTGCCAGAAGAGCCTACTTGATAGTTGAGATATGATAGTTAAAGGATTTGTGACTTGAGACTAGATTGTGAAGATAATTTGAAATGCTTGGTGTTCATCTTGGTTGATATGGAAGAGACGGGTGGAAAGGATTAGAGGAAGAAATCTTGGGTGTGTATTTTTCTAAGAAATATTAAATCATTGTTCTAGATCAAGTTTAGAACAGAAAACTAGGACTTTGGTCGCACAAAGTGTCGAAGAAGCAAGCCCAAAACAGGTCTAGCTGGGATAAATGTGAATTTTACTCTAAGATTAAGTATATTTTGGGCTGTTAGGGAAAGCTATCATCTGTAATAATGGCTGCATCTTCCATTTAGCCTAGCCTTAAAACCTGATATTCCCAGATATGTTTGTAGTTTTCATTTGTCTGCCTTTCCTTCCCCCTATTTCCCTTCCTTAGAGCGATCTCACTGTGGGTGGTCTCACCAACTCAAAGCAATTATTAGTAGGGAAAGGAAAAACATCCTATAGCTGTAGAAATTACCCTTGTTTGTGGGTATCTATTTTAGCTTGTATATTAAATTATTAGCTGTCTCGAGCAGTTCTTAGGAAAGCCCACAAAAATGTTTTTGCTGACCATTTTATGTGCTTTATTATAAACTTTCCAATAAAATATTATTATTATTGTGGGGTTTTTTTCTGTATCTGAATAGAGGTTTCAGCTACAGTGGTTTAAACTTAAGGAGTTTGTTTACCATCAAGAAGAGAAACCATCCACGCCATATTACAAGTTGTGCCTTAAAGAAACTTAGAACCTGTTGAAAATCAATTTCTAATCTTGCTTTCTATGTAGGGTTATGAAGAAGCCCACTTGAAAAGCATTTTACTTCCTACAGCAATGTTGTAGTCTTTCAACTTGGTTTCAGGCTTGTTTTTAGTGTGGTAGGCAGCAGCCATTGAGAAGATGGATAACAAGCTGCTGAGAGAGTTCAGATTGTGAGATTAATATTGTTACATCCGTCTGTAACCACTCTGCAGCCTTTGACTTTATTGACTATGATGCTGTTAAGACTTCAAAGAAAAGCTGATAGCTTAATATTTGCATATCTAAAGACGATTGTTTACATTAAATAAACTCTCTTTTGAAGTTACTTTGAGAATAAATAGATAGTTTCAGAGATTTACCCTCAAGCTATGGCTGTACAATTTGTAACAACAGAATTATCAGAACAAATAAATACTTATTTCATAAGTATCCCATTGGCCTTAGAAAAAAAGTAGTATGTGGTTCTCTTTGAAATACGTATCTAAATGACAGAGATATCCAACTGCTATTATGACATGCACCGAATGTTGTAGAAATGTGACCAGAGATGTATGTCTTGTTTCAAATAACAGGAGACACAGGCCAAAATTTCCAGGAAAATTAAACAAAGTTCTTTTCTGAGAGCTAAAAAGTTTCACATTTGTTATTTCTTCAATGCCATTGTGCCTTGTTGACATATGGAGCTGGTAGAGAACTGTGGCAAGAAAGCCAAAATATGTATGTTTTATTTGTACATTATCCAAGAGTTTATTTTTGTATTACTTTGTTGTAGCTTTTGTAGAAAGTAGTTTGGGACAAATTCTCATTACTAAGTTGAACTACTACTCCAATCTTTCTAAGGTTTGTCCACCACAAATTTTGACGGTAAAAAAAAAATAATTCCTTGTTTTAAGACTACTTGAGAGATGTGTATGTTTAAGCATGTGTGTTACTTTAAAAAATACTAATTTTAATGGTTTTGATGCTATTTCCATACCTTTCAGAGTGGTTATCTTATTGATGTTTTGGATTACAGCAGTTATATTCTTTTATGTGGTTCGTGAATTTTTTTCTTAGATTTATTGTACTTAGATCTATAGATGTGTAGAACAGCAGTCAAGGAAAGGGCGTTGTTAATGCAAGAATGCCAGAGATGTATTTTAAACTGAAAAAATTGCCCATTGCTGTGTTACATTCCTAAGGGGGATGGGGGACAAAAGGAAGATTAAAGACCACACAGCTTTAACTTTGTTCCATATTAAAGATTCAACAGTTTAAAATATTTAATTCAGGAACTGAGATACTTTAAGTTTATAATTAGTGTCCAGAGGCCTTTATGAATTTTGCAATAAAAGCAATTAACTAACAGGTACATCTAACTCAAGATTCAAGAAATTTTCTCTGGATGTTGCAACCTTCTGTACATAAAATTTCATGTTTATTTTTCTCTTTGCTGTATCTTATCCTGCTGAACAACATAAGTAATTTTAAATAACTGAGTTTAGTCCTGCACTTTCATGGCATAAATGATAACAAAGTACAATCATTGTGCAAAAAAATATTGTACATCAATTTGGTGATATCAGTTGCTACAGATCCTTGTATGTTTTAGAAAAACATTAGAAAAAATATTTCCATCTTTTATTTGTGAAATGTGACAGCTGAAACACAAACAGAATGAGAAACTCCACTGCCTAAATTAGAACCACCTATAACATATTACTGAGAAAGAAGTAACCTTTTAAACAAAGTATTAAACAGTTCTTTAGTGATTAATTCTTTCAGTCTCTGCATTATTTTTCCAGTGTTCAGAGTTTTCATCCAATCATCTTATCACAAGAGAAACTATATTTAGTGGAATAACATATCTATGTATGCATTTATTTTTTGCATTTAGCACAGCTGTCTTGTGACAATATGCTCAACTGTGGCAGTCAAATGTAAACTATGGAAAATAGTTTGTGTGCTTCTCTTCTAGGATTTTTTTTGGATAGTCCTATGGTGTCTGCATTTGTAACATAAAATTCAGCACCATTGTTTGCAGAATTTATACCTTGAACAGTTTACTATGTCATTTTCAAAAAAGGAAGATGTCCGTTTTAATTTATCACCATGAGTCAGAATAAAAAAGGGGACCTAACTTCAGCTTTATTAAGGCTAATTATTTAGAAAGAGGTAATTGACCTTCTATTAGTGAAAGTTCCCTTGTAAATGTTTCAAGTTGAGCACCAGGATGTTAAGACAATACACACCACTAATCAGGTTTACAAATCCCAATTCAAATAATTTGTTTCATGTTACAGGGTTTTTTTGTCATGGTAATAAAACAAATTCCTCAGGAATATAAGGAAAAAAATTAGTAAGCTATGTAAAACAAATGCAAACAAATAGGCAATTAGACAAAATAAAATCTTTAATACTTAACATGCATAAGATCAAAATTAAAAAAAAATCCCAGAAAGATTGGATACCCCACTAAACTGGGCCCAAATGCACAGTTGAACAAAGGGAACTATAAAAGCATGGTCCAGAGAGAGAAGCTGCTGTGTTAACAAGAAGAAAGGAAAAAATGCTAAAAGTTTCATGACGAATTTCTTATGATACTCTGATGGATTTCTGCAGATAAGAAAGAATGATGTGTGGAGTAGTAGTGGTAGGCAGATAGACAGCTCAGATGCACAACAGATACAGCATGTTCATGCTTGAGGGCAGAAGTCTGAGGATAAAATGGAGAAGAATAAACATGACACTCCTTCATTATAAGCTTAACACAAAATGGTGCTAAAATGTATAAAAAAGAAGATTTCAGTTTTGGGTGTTTATAGAACATATGTACTGTAGTGCAAGTAAATGACTGCCAGGTGAACAGGTGCCTGGAACTAGTTAGCTGAACTGAATACATTATATGACATAGCCTTCCTATTTAGCTACAAGGCAGAATTGTGGCCGTTGAATAGATTCTGATGCTGCTTGAAGGCTTGCCCTGGTACGTCAGTCTAGTCTGAATTGTACTTCTGAGTTGTAGCAAAAGATGACATCCTTCGTTGTAACTTAGGTGGTGACACACTGGTATGTGCACGCACTGAACAGGGTGACAAGTGTCTTGTTCTAAACTGAAACCATAATCTTCATTGCCTTTTTGCAAGTCAAGAAAAAGAAAACATTGTTTCCTGCCACATGATGAGTTTGGTGTTTGTTGCTTTGTTCTGAAGCGTAGAGGAAAGGACCATTAAGCTCAAGTTGATTATACTATCATTTTTTGTGATATCCAACTGTAAAATGCTGTGTAAATATTAAGTAATTTTAATTAATTACAGTGAGACATTTCCTTGTATTTCCACCATTCCTTTTTCATTTGCATGTGTTTTATGTTTTCATTAACCCTGTTACTGCTTCAGAGTAAATAGCAAGCAAATGTGTTCAGGAACTCATACTGGATTCTAAATGATTTTGCAGCTTGGATGTGCTTGTTTCTTTTTCCATTAAAACCCATTTTTTTCTATTAAAGTCTAGAGATGATCTTTAGAACCAACTATTAGGCTCTGCTTTTTGAAAATTACAGGCATAGCTTGTAGTGAGTCAAACTGCATTCTTGCTTGTGCTGCTAATGAATAGATGCTCCAAAACAGCTGGTGAGATAACTCATGGAACTGACTGCTTGCCAAAGAGAAAAGGAGTATGCAGTTCAGTGCTTTACAAGTAGACTCAATGATTGCTGTTGCTGTACTACTGAGCAATCCATTGAAATAAGCTTCATAGAACCAGGATTCTAATAATCTGCCTGGATTCCTTGTCAGGTTTATGTCTGACCTGTTGGGGTTTGGGGAATTTTACTGGAATTATTTATGTTAATTTTGCTTTGTTGTTGAAGATACATACACTATAAAGTAATACTTTTAGGAGAAGCTGCCCGAAGTAACCAGAAAGCATCTTTTTCCTAGTTGTCTGTCTAAAGGCAAGTCAGCAGCAAGCCTCAGTAAATGGACTGTCAATAGATTGTACGATTTATCATCCAGCCTAATCTCTGTGGCAAGGTAACCAACCTCAGTGCTCCTTTTGTGCGCGGACATGAAGCACGACAGAGGGAGAACAATGAAACCTTACCCCTTCACATGGTGACTTGGTGGGCTGTGTATCACTTAATACACCAAAGAAGTATGCTAATGACCTTTATGATGCCAAGTGTGGTTTATTATATCTTATGTAAACCCTCTTAGAACGAAGGAAAGCAACACTTCATTCCAAATTGCCTTATGGCTGGGTTTTGGTTTCAGAAGGCTATGGAAAGGGAAGGCAGGGGGAAGATGAGACTGAGATTAGAAATACTTTATACACAACCGTCTGACAGATCCTTGTTGAAAATAGCAGTAAAATAACCACTCTTGGTTTTTAAAACTAAGTCTAGCTTTTTCTTGTGCAGATGCATACTGGCCCTCAATGCAAAATACTGAAAAACTGGAACATGCTGGCTTACAGTGTGCTTGCTCAAGGGAGCATGACTACTTGCAGTGTGTGAAGTCAGTGTCCATGATCACATGTGCAGTTGAGTGGTGGGGATGTAAAGAGTGCAGGTGGGTGGTTTTTTTAACTGCAGCACAGTTCTTTTGAGAGGTAACAGTGTGTCAGATTGCCATAGTTTAACCCAGCAGCTGGCAACTACCCACTCGGCAGCCTCTCCCTCACCCCTCCCCTTCCCCCCAGCAGGATGGGGAGGAAAAATGGACAAAAGGGGAAACTCGTGGGTTGAGATAAGGACAATTTAATAAAGCAACAAAGGAAATGCTAATACTAACAATATTACTAATAATAGTAATGATAATAACAGTGATAATAATGAACATGAACAAAAACCTATATACAATATGATTCTTCTTACCACCCAGCGACCAATTCGCAGCCCGAAAAAAGTTCCAATTCACAGCCAAGAGAGGGTTTGAAACTCACAGAAACTGAACAGATAGCTTTTCCCTTCCAGGCAACCTCCATTCATAAACAGAGCATGACGTCTATGGTACAGAATATTTATTACCATATTCTGTCTGGCTGTGCTCCCTTCCAGCTTCTGCACACCTGCTCATTAGCTGAATATGAGAAACTGGGAAAAAGCCCTTGATTTCATGGCAGTGACTGAAAACATCAGTGTTATCAACATTCTTCTCGTACTAAATCCAACACACAGCAGCTACTGAGAAGAAAATTAACTCTGTCCCAGCCGAAACCAGGGCACAGATACAGTCTGGTTTACAGTTTATTCTTGTTCCAGGCACTAGGGCATCTCTGAGCACAGTGTCCCTTCCACATTTTCCAGGGACAGTGCAACAATAGAAATAAATCATCTATGTCAGGAATAGGCTTGCTCCTAAAAAAAATTACTAAGCTATTGCAAGCCACACTCACTAGTAGTTAAAAATAAATTTTCCTTTCTGTGGATGCTGCTGAAGTGATAGAGAGTCCTTGCTAGTATTAAAAGTTAAACAAAGGTAGAAAATAAAATAAAGAACCCTGAGTACTAGTGGAATACAAACATACAACATTATTATAATAAGAGCATGTTGATAAGTTGTTTCTGGGTATATTGGTAACTCTAGCATCATTTCACATTCACAAGGAAGAAATTACTCTAGAACCGGGAATACCTGAAACTGTAACTTCTTTAACATCCCTGTTGTTAAACATGGCTTCATGTTTCTGTGCAATACTCATTTTAGACATTCTGAGGCCTCTGCTTCATATCATGACATCAATAAGAGTTTCATCACCTTTCTTTCTTTGAATCTTGACCTGCTTCTCCTTAGAAAAATAATCTTCTGGGCCTGCTTTGAAAAGGCACTAAACGTCTTCAGAGCTTTTTATGATCAGCAACTTCTAGGAAGATACAAGAATCTTACACTGCTGTACATCGTTAGCCGTTGCCATACAGCTTTCTTTGTCTCAGTTTAGATTTTGCATTTCTAAACAACACTGAGCACATTTTGTACCATCTTAGGAGCAGTCCAGCCCCAGTTCACAAAAAGTTTCTCCTTGGTTTCTTCATTGGCCTTGAGCAGGATGTTAACATAATCAGGAGCAAATTAGTACACATCAGGAGCAAATTAGTACACGGTTCTTAAGCTGGCTCAGCTCTTTTGAAATAATTAGATGGTAAACAATTTTCCTACTACTCTTTGTGTAGGCGATATGATGTATCCTGAGATCACTGGCCAAATGACAGCTCAAGTCGTTTGAATTGCTAGCCGTAGCTGTGTTGAATTGGAGAATTAAAAACAAGTCATAGAATCATAGGTTGGAAAAGACCTCTAAGATCATCAAGTCCAACCATGATCATCAAGTCCAACCAATGAAACTGTCCTCTAGATTTGAACAGATTTATACATTATAAATAGAACACTGATTTAAAACCTATTTAAAAATCAAGGAAACTTCAACAACACTCAGGACAGTTTGGACTAGATGCATATGATCTATTAACTAAGGCACTCTCAGTATATTTGGTAAGATGGGTAATGTGAATCATGAATGTAACCACCAGTCTGAACTTCACACAAAACATAGGACATTTTTCCTGGTAACAGTTAAAAGGTAATTGTCTGGACTAATATCATTGCTGTTCTCCATAACTGTAGTTTTCTTAGTGAACACTAGATGAAGCCCTGATGCTTTGACACAATAGGAAGAAGAGAACTCAATGAGCTGTGCTGGGTTGCGTATCCTGAAGTCTTAACATCTGCTAAGCCGAAACAAGTAGAGGGCATTTTTTGTGGTCTGTTCTTCTCTTTCACAGGTGAATCCCTCTAAGTGGAGAGTGTTCCAGTCAGGGTAAACTGAACAACTATATAAAGTAAAAAAGGCCTTATGCTTCCTTCTGTTTTCACACTATCTTTTAAAATGTATTTCCTTGCCCTGGTTTTGCTTGTCTTTTCAAAAAGTTAAAATAAAAAAAGTGGTATAAATATCTTTCATAATCATTTCAAAATGGTGTTTAAATGTCCGTTCTGAAAAAGTGTCTCTGTGGTTTGCTGACCCTTGTGTCTTCAAAGCCCATTTCTTTTCAGTGGCTGAAAACAACTGAGAAGTAGAATGTTCTTTTCTCCTATTTTCTCCTGTTCTCCTGCCTTCCATCTTGGGTAAGATCAAAGAGAAAAGAAGGCACGAAAAGAAGAGAGGGACAGTAATGGGGAGCCAGAGGCAGAACTCACACTGTAGTCCCACAGGTGGTCAGGAAAAAGAATCTAAGTGATAAGGCTGTAGGAAATGACTGTTGGTTGTTTTATTCATAAATAAAGCTTTGCCACCTATACTGTGATACTCTAAGGAGCTCTAATAGACTAAAGCTGTTTGGTCAGACTTTCATTCAGGAAAAAATCACAGCCTGCAGAGCAGGTATTTCCATTAAGAGAACTTGTACTCAAGTTGATTGCACACATTGTAGAGAACACTAAGTGTTCATAGAATTTAAATTTCCATGTTGGCTATAGTTTATGGCTAAGTAACATGTAGGTGCTTATCTTCTGCACAATTAATTGGACTTCACTGCAAATATTTAAGTTCTTATCTGGCTTCAGATCCAAGAAGAAGTATGACAAACTCCTAGTCTGTTCTGAAGCTGTGTTACAGGACAGGGGAACAGCACTGAAATAGTAAAACATTGCCTCAAAGAGCTCAAGGTTGCCTCTCGGCAGCATGTGAAAAATTTCCTTATTTTAGAGAATTGACAGGAGTTTGAGGAAACATAAAAATGACTGAATCTATCTTGGAGTGAGAAATTCAAGGGATAACAGGAACCTGTGTGTCCGCTGCATCTGGTCTACCTTTTAAGCATGGAGACCCCTAAGCATCAGTTTTCCTGCTAATGCATTTTCTCACCTACCTGCAGTAACTTGGAACTAGTCAGATGTCAGAGTCCACTCTGAGTCACTGCCTAAAAATGGCTTCTAGCAAGAGAAAACTGCAGTTGTTTAGTAAAGGAAGATCTAGTGTGGTTTCTGTAACAAGAGGTCTATGCTGATAGTTGGTCAGCTCAGGCTGTAGCTCACTTTGAAAGCACTCTTGCTTTTCTGACTGATGCGAAGTTCTTGTAGAGAAGAATCAAGTGATATTTTTCTAACATTAGTAGAGATGCCATTTCAAGGGAGGCAATGTCTTGGAATTAATTATTCACAGCCTTCTTAGTTCTTGTTTGTAATAAACAGATAATTTTATGCCATCAATACTTCAGGATTTTTCCACTAGTAGAGAACTCCTTTGGATGCATGTGACTTTTATCCAGAAGAGTGAATGGGCTGGGGTCATAAACAGTATAATCATGAAGTACTGCATATCATGCCCAAAGGAACATTAAGAAGCAGCAGAGAAAGCATAGTAATGGCTAAAGGACTGAAGAGAGTCCTTTCTGTGTCATAGAAATAACCATGAATGTATCGGCTCTCCTAGAGGTTATAAAATCAAGTTCAGGATTCCACATTTTAAAATAACTGGGAACTGGATTTTCTAAATATGAAGCAGATGAAAGCTATAGTAAATATATTGTCCTTCTACTGACTGATAAAACTCATCAGTGTAGAATGCAGAAACTGGGGATCAACAAAATGTCATGAAAGGTACTTCCACAGAATTAAGGGCTATCACACTAAAGTATGTTCTAAAATGAAGGTATTTTTCTTTGACTTCTGTAACTGAAATAGCAACATATCTTTATAAACTCGCTTAGTACCAGTTAAAACACTGGTATTATTTCTTTTTTTTTTTCCTTATCCTTAGCCATTGGAAGCCAAAATCTGCCATATTTAACCTCAAAAATGATGTGTATATCTGTGTTTATCTATTATTTCTTACCCCCAGAGTACCTTATCTGGTTCAGTGACAAGATCAGTTCAAAGAAAAAGCAGCAGAATCAATCGCTGGTAGAATCATGTATGGCCAACTTTTTACTCTTTCCATAACAAAGTATTTAGTTACTGGTTTTCTGACCCACTGCCATGATACTAGTGCCACTCACCTGTAAGTAATGCCATCACAGTTGGGTTCTTAGCATTACATTGTTTATGAATCTCAACAATGAATTCAACTGTTTATATCATAGAATCTGCAAAGTGTTTAACAGAGGCCTTTTTCTACCTGGATTTGATTGACTACTACTAGTAAATTTAACCACCAGGTGACAGTATTGTTCCACTCCAGTACAGAGCTGGGCATATTTTATCAGGCTAAAGAAGACTATAAACTCTCGGAGGCGGAAGTTTAACAAAATTTAAAATTTAAGTCTCCCACTTATGCTCTGATTTTTTTCAGATTCTTTTTCCTAGTCCCATTTTGAGGTTCAAGTAACTTGTTGCAACAAAGCTTAGATATATAAGAGTTTTAAAACTGTATTACCTCATTTTAATCCCTCAAAGCAAACCGCCAACGACTATCCGCTCATCTCAGAAGGAATTTCTCTTAGCAGCTTGCCTTGCAGTTTTCTATTAGGCATGATTGTTTTTGTCCGATAAGTGTTTTCTGGTGACATGCAATTTTACATATGAATGTTTGTTTTTTTAAATAATGTTCTTTTTTGTGAGCGGAGAGGAAGGTGGGTGGGTAACCAACATAAAAAGATCTGTGTCATTCCCTCAAGCAAAGCAGTGCAAACAATTCTGTGCCACACTGCAAGAAAACCAAATGAACATATAATGTGCAAATTACACCACCTCCTCTCCCTAAGTAGAATTTTGTCTGTGGTAGATTCTGTAACAAATCATAGAATCATACAATATCTCAAGTTGGAAGGGACCCATAAGGATCATCACGTCCAAATCCATACTCCTTGCAGGACTATCTAAAACTAGACCTTATAACTAAGAGCATTGTCCAGACACTCCTTGAACTCTTGACAGGCTTGGTGCCTTGACCACTTCCCCGGGGAGCCTGTTCCAGGGACCGATCACCCTCTCAGTGAAGAACCTTTTCCTAATGTCCAATCTGAACTTGTGCTGATGCAGCTTCATTCCTTTTCCTCCTGTCCTATCGCTGGTCACCAGACAGAGGAGATGAGCAGCTCCCCCTCCACTGCCCCCTTTGAGGAAGCTGTAGACTGCCTTGGGGTCACCCCTCAGCCTTCTGTTCTCCAAACTGAACAAGCCCAGTGACCTCAACTGCCCCTCATAAATCTTGCCCTCGAGACCCTTTGCTGTCTTGGTCACCCTCCTGTGACACACTGTAATAGTTTGATGTCCTATGTGTGTTGAGGCACCCAAAACTGCACACAGTACTCAAGGTGGGGCCACACCACTGCAGTGTAGAGTGGGACAGTCACCTCCTTCAGCTGGTTAACTATGCTGTGCTTGGTGCACCCCAATCATGGTATCTAAAGTAATTGCTGACTTTATTAAGCAGCTGCATGGGCACTAAAACTTTTTTAACTGGAATCACTCAACTGCTACCGAAAGATGCTACAATTAATACATTTATGTATTGTACGCACTTCTACAACTGATATTAATTTGCATAGTTGCAGTGCAGTGGAAATATATATACCTTGCACATACTTCATGGCGGTGACTGTTCTGTAGCAGGTTCTTCTGTGAGTTTCAGGATAGAAGCCTGGATTAAGAGAGTTACCACTGGTTAGCTAGTTTGTTCTAATTTTCGGCTATGCACCACAAATCTGGCTTCTGCGTGTATTTCACTCTGCATCACATAGCCAGCAGACATTTGGATGCAACTGATAATGAAAAATGAGCTGCAAGAAAAGTAAATTGGAACTGAATTTTGAACATGCAGTAGTACATAGTGCTAATGCTTTGAAGAAACGTACTGTAGACTTCTTCATTTGGGCACCAATTACTGGATTATATAAATATTTTTTAATCTTAATCCCTGTGCACTTGTAAAATGGGAATAACAGTGCTTTCATTCACTTGAGAAGTTCAGAAGATTAATGCTGAAGAAACACTCAGCTGTTATATCAAGGCACTGTATAAAATCTCGAAGAGGAATTCTCTTAGACTCAAATGTTTTCTTCCAGTTCCAGTGTTCAGTAAATAATGTCTGGAGATGTACGCTGAATAATAAAGAGGGTTAAAAGAAATAGCTGCTCCCCTGAGAAGTATTGGCCATCCTTGTACCCTGAATGAGTCAAGGGTCCTCAGTGGTAAATTGTATGCATTCATACAAGTAATGATTATATCTTCCTGCATATGCACAACTGAGGGCAAATTACACTATATAAGCCTTTGTTCTTGGAAATGACTGAACCAATCTGGTTGAAAAGTTCATCATGAGGCAGGGAAATTTCAGCCCAGGTGATCAATATTTAGCGTAGTTATAAATAATTGAAAAACCAGTGATTAGTGGTGGAAATTTGGGTGCAGTGGTAACAGATGTTGCTACCTCGAACTACCTGGACATATTAGTGTATATTGCAATGCTAATCTGAAGAATTTTATTCTGAAAATTCTCAGAAGTAAGAATTTCATCATCGAATGTGAAGTATTTATCTTTTGTTTCATACTGTTGATGTTATTAACTGATTTTGACGCAATTTGTTTGTAGAATAGAATTCTGAAATTTGTTATAGAAGAAAAAAAAATTCTTTGAAATTGGCCTAGGATGCAGGAGACCCTTGTTCAGGAACGCTACAGATTTTCTTTGTTACTTTAATGAATTCGTACTTTGATGAATGTTCAATGCATTTTTCTGTTATGATATTGTGTTGGCAATGAGGAAGTATGAAGTTGTTACACATCATAGATTTTGGGGAGAGGTAGGTTTAATTATTTACCAAGTTCTGTCAAATTGCTGTATGTAGCCAGACAGAACTACATCATTTAACTTACAGTGGGTTCATTGTAATCATATATTGTACAATAAACAGTAAGGGTTAACCTTAAGTATATGCCAGCAGAGGTAAACTTTAATTAGGAAAGATTGAGGTTGACCGGTAATTACAGAGGTAACAGTTCACACCTCTATAGTTAAAGGTTGAGTCAGTGTTTCCGACATAAGTGATTATTTTCTGGGGTTTCTACTCACTTATTCAGGAACTATGTGGTCACATCCTAAGGATATTTTTTTTAATAGGCTATAGGTAAATTGCAGTTGTAGCAAGGAAGAAAAATGCATTCAACAAACAACACCCTAATCTTTTGAAACTGAAAAGATTCCTTAACTGATTGATGTGGAATGTTTGGGCTCAAATGCAAAAACACTGTTGCATGAGAAAATCTGTGTAAGTATATTAAAGTATTCAAAATAAATTTGTTCTAGTGATATCTTACAATGTGAGTTATGCTGATTAGTTCCAGCTCACCTAACTGTATTGCATTACCTTTGATATACTAATAGGATCCCAGTGACTCCTACTCTTAGCTAGGTTACTGTAATTAATATGCTATGGGTGATATAGAATCGCAGAATCATAGAATGGTAAGGGTTGGAAGGGAACTTAAAGATCATTTGGTTCCAACCCCCCTGCCATGACCAGGGACATCTTCCACCAGCCCAGGTTGCGCAGAGCTCCATCCAACCTGGCCTTGAACACTTCCAGGGAGGGGGCATCCACAGCTTCTCTGGGCAACCTGTTCCAGTGTTTCACCACCCTCATGGTGAAGAATTTCTTCCTAATATCTAATCTGAATCTGCCCTCTTTTAGTTTACAGCCATTCCCACTTGTCCTATCACTGCACACCCTTGTGAAAGGACCCTCTCCATCCTTCCTGTAGGTTCCCTTCAGGTACTGGAAGGCTGCTCTAAGGTCACTCCGGAGCCTTCTCTAGGCTGAACAGCCCCAACTCCTTTAGCCTGTCCTTGTCTGAGAGGTACTCCATCCCTCTGATCATCTTTGTGGCCCTCCTCTGGACCTGCTCCAACACATCCATGTCCTTCTTATGTTGGGGGCTCCAGAGCTGGACGCAGGACTCCAGGTGGGGT
This sequence comes from Opisthocomus hoazin, assembly GCF_030867145.1. Taxonomy (NCBI): domain Eukaryota; kingdom Metazoa; phylum Chordata; class Aves; order Opisthocomiformes; family Opisthocomidae; genus Opisthocomus; species Opisthocomus hoazin. The sequence continues at coordinate 32,269,299 of NC_134417.1, forward strand.
CTGATGAGAGCGGAGTAAAGGGGCAGAATCACCTCCCTTGACCTGCTGGCCATGCTTCTCTTGATGCAGCCCAGACCTTCTGGACTGCAAGTGCATGTTGGTGGCTCATGTCTAGCTTTTCCTTCACCAGTACCCCCAAGTCCTTCTTGGCAAGGCTGCTCTCGAGCTACTCTCCGCCCAACCTGTACTTGTGTTTGGGATTGCCCCGACCCACGTGCAGGACCTTGCACTTGGCCTTGTTGAACTTCATGCGGTTCACACAGGCCCACCTCTCCAGCCTGTCAAGGTCCCTCTGAATTCCATCCCTTCCCTCCAGCATGTCAACCACACCACACAGCTTGGTGTCACCGGCAAACTTGCTGAGGGTGCACTCAGTCCCAATGTCCAGGTCGCTGACAAAGATATTAAACAGCACCAGCCCCAGTACTGACCCCTGAGGCACACCACTCATCACTGGTCTCCACCAGGACGTCGAGCCATTGACTGCAACTCTTTGAGTATGTCCATCAAGCCAGTTCCTTATCCAACGAGTGGTCCATCTGTCAAATCCATGTCCTTTCAATTTAGAGACAAGGACATCATGTGGGACAGTGTCGAATGCCTTGCACAAGTCCAGGTGGACAATATCAGTTGCCTGCCCTTTGTCCACCAACGCTGTAACCCCATCATAGAAGGATACCAAGTTGGTCAGGTACGATTTGCCCTTGGTGAAGCCATGCTGGCAGTCCTCAATCACCTCCTTGTTATCCATGTGCCTTAGCAGGGTTTCGAGGAGGATCTGCTCCATCATGTTGCCAGGCACAGAGGTGAGACTGACTGGCCTGTAGTTCCCCAGGTCTTCCTTTTTTCTCTTTTTAAAAATGGGGGTGATGTTGCCCCTTCTCCAGTCAGTGGGGACCTCCCCAGACCACCATGACCTCTGAAATATGGTGGAGAGTGGTTTGGCAACTTTGTCCGCCAGTTCCCTCAGGACCCGCGGGTGCATCTCGTCAGGCCCAATGGACTTGTGCACTTTCAGGTTCCTTAGGCAGTCTTGAACCTGGTCTTCTCCTACAGTGGGTGGTTCTTCATTCTCCCAGTCCCCGCCTTTGCCTTCTGCAACTTACGTTCCCAACACATCAGAATGTTTCAGGATGAAGTGACTGCCTTGATTTTAGATAAATTATTCCATGCTGAAGTTGCCTTCATAAATTGTATCTTCATTTATTTATGACTTCTTAATGTATGTATTAGTTTTAAAGCAATGCTAAGGAAGGCTGGAGTGTTTAAAATCTTACTCAGGCTCAAAAAAAAGTCCAAAAGTTGATATTTGTTTGCTTTGTGTGCATATTCTACTCTTCGCAAGTATCATTGGACTAAAAATCTGACAGTACTGGGTTTTGCTTGGTAGAGTGAAGATCTTTGGGTGGTAACAGCTGCAGTGAGAATTGTCTATATTCAGTGTCTTTTACTACTAGCAATTTCTTATTCTGATAGATTTTTTTTTTTAATATCAAGTGGAGCAATATCTTCTATGTATGTAAGACAAACAACTGGAAGAAACTAGCTCAGAGTGGACAGTAACAATAACATGAACAGACTAAACTTAAAACTTTAGTTTATACACAGAGAAGTGGGATTTTTTTATTTGAAAAGTTCACAGTATTTAGTGGAAAGAATGAACATAAAACTTAGTTAGGAAAAGAATTACCAGGGTTGTTTATGCTTCGCTATTTTATGGCACTTCTTGTATGAATTAATTTTTTTACTTTTCTCAAAACTGTTGTAGGCGCTTTGGAACAGGGGGGAAATACATTATCCATACTTTAGAGAGGTTACCATCTAATTTTAGATATGACATGATGAATGAGGGTAATAAGCTGTACAGATATGATGAAGGTGAAGAGAAGAAGGCTTGCAGCAATATGTTCAGGCAATGATTTGGTTTTGGCATTTAGAGACACAGTGACTCAGTTTCACATTGGTGGGGTGTTTATTGTTGAGTCATCTTGCACATTAGTTGAAGAAGGGAGCGTTAGGTGATATTGGAATGAAAAAATGAGAGATACTGCAAGCCAGACGTTGAAGTGAAGCTGATGCACTGGGATGCCAATAGAGGAATAGAGAGGCTGTGGAAGAAATGGGAGTTTAAAACACTGGCAGAACTGTCAGAATGAATGACTCAAAAGGCACTGAAAGAGAGGTGTATTTGTGTTTACCACTATGCCTAAAAGACTCAAGCCTGTAAAATGCAAACCTTTCTCAGCCCCTTCACCAGTGTAGTTAAGCATGTGCTTAATATTGAGGATGTGCAATTCTAGGTTATTTAACCTATGTGCTTTGGTTTTGTCTTAGCAAGTATTAGCTGCTGCATTTTCCTGTAAGTTCTAAACATGTTGTTTATGTTTGCCCCTCTTTCCTCTTCTTTTGTCTTGCTGCATTTACAATTTTCATGACTGTAACTCTATTGTAAATGTGCTCATGAATGAGCAATAAGTGAATTTTATCCAGTATAGCCATTTGTATACCCATTTATATTCTTTATCTCTTTGAACTGCTCTCCCTTCTGCATTAGAAATGGATATTAGAATAAGAACACTATTGTTCAGTTGTCAGCTCTTCTCCTTTAACCAATTAACCAACTCTCACTTCCAATTGAGAACGTCATAAACATGCACATACTGGCTAGTGTGGGAAATACTCTCTTAGTAAAGCTCACAGAAACTTTGCAAGGGGTGTGGAAAGGATGTTAATGCCCACAGCCCCTGCAGAGCAATTTGGGATGAGTCAGATGGTACCCACTAGGGCTGTGCGCTGTGGAACAGTAACCTCACCACCCTCGGAGGAAAGGTGCAGCCTAGCTCCTCATCCGGGCTGTGGCTCCGGCACAGTGGAACACGCATTGAGGTTATGGGCCAACACTCACCTCACCCACTTTGAAGTCCTGCAGAAAGAGAGAAGGGTGTGTGATCCCCTGAAGGAGTCTTACCAAAACAAGCAAAGACCTTTTATATATATATTGTAATATTGATATGATTAAATATATGTATGTGTATCTATAATCCATCAATAAAGGCACTGCAGTGTACTTTGGGCGTTACACTTCTTGTAGGTCATCATCTTTAATAAAAGGCAGGGATACAAGTGTCAGGGTTGTGGCTGTATTGAATAACTTACTAAGAAAGAGGTGGATCCACTTACCGGTTAAGAATTGGAGTTTAAACATCTAAAAGGCATTTGTGAAGGAGGGGATCACAGATGAGAATCATCGTATATCTCTCATTTAATGTTATGCTGCACAACTCTCAATGTGTTACTGAAAAAAGACCTCGCTCAACACTATCTGAAATATCAGAGCCCAGCTAAAGACCATACCAATGGCATTCTCACAGACAATGGGCTATAACTGATGTAATTTTAGAGGAGCCATTCACTTTAACAAAATAAAGCAGAGGACCCTCAGAAAACAAAGCTGTACTGCTGCATTAGTTACTTCAGTCTAATGAGCATGAGGGGTAAAACTGGCAGGAGCATTTAGTGGGCTCTAATCAGCTAAAAATTTGGAACTGATTCAGGCACCAGGGAGGCATGTAAAGAGGAGTTTCATCATCTAGCTTCACATAATGGTATGCAAGAATCAACTGTAACAAAAATATCTTTCTTTTTGCTGGAAGAATGAAATGTGTTGAAAGAGTAGTTGTGTGAGGGATTTTTTTTTTCTTTTTAACAATATGAAACCCAAAGGTCATCCAAAAACCTCTCATATGCTATGAAAAGCAATAGTCTGAACTTGGTCTGAATTACTGTGTGGCTTCTGCCAACTCCATTGTCTCAGAAGGCATTGAGACCCTATGTTTTCACATCAAGAAAATCGTAACACAGAAGTCTGTCTGGTATTATTCAGTAGCTCATGGTTAGAGTTGCAGATAACTGGGATGTGGGGAGTTTGCACAAATACTCCACCATCATCCATTACATCATTATTTTCAGGCTGATGGGTCAAAACAGAAAACTGTCGCTAACCAGTTCTACTGGTGTAGAAAAGGAGGAGGAAGATTATCAAGTTACATCTGAGCCTACAAAATTTACCTCATGTAAATATTTGATTACTATCTTTCAGTAAAAATGAAAATTGAAGTATAAAGATCATAGGAGCAGTGAAGCATATATTTGTGAGTCCTGAGTATGTAAGATGAGCATAATTACTTAAAACTTGCTGAAGTCTACATTTTACTAGTGGTTTTGCAAAGAAAATTTAAATGTGTTGGTTAATCACTCTGGTGATTTTATAGAGCTTAATAAATAAGCATAGAGGAATGGGAAACCTTACTTGAATGGGGATCTTGCCAATGAACATTCAGAACAGTTGAGTTACATTTGAGACTTAGACAACTGCTGTGTGACTACATCGCTTTTCTTTACACATTAACTGAGTGTGCTTAAAAATAGTTATAGTGTGAATCTAATTTATTGTAAGGCCCCTTTAAACTAGTGTTCCTGTGCAAAATATCTTTAAATTATGTAGAAATTCATAGCATGTCTTCTTCATGCTGGAACTGCTTTTAAAGTGCTACTGGTATTTGCAAGGTGGTGGTCTGCGCTCATGAAGAAGAATACCATATGTGAGTGAAAATTATAGAATCATAGAATCATTAAGGTTGGAAAAGACTTCTAAGATCCGTCAACCCAGCACCACCATGCCTGCTAAACCATGTCCTGAAGTGCCATATCTACACTTTTTTTGAACACCTCCAGGGATGGTGACTCCCTAGGCAGCCTGTTCCAATCTCTGACCACTCTTTCAGTAAAGAAATTTTTACTAATATCGAATCTAAATGTCCCCTGACGCAACTTGAGGCTGTTTTCTCTCATGCTATCGCTAGTTATTTGGGAGAAGAGACCGACACCCACCTCGCTATTGCCTCCTTTCAGGTAGCTGTAGAGAGCGACAAGGTCCCCCCTCAGCCTCCTCTTCTCCAGACTGAACAATTCCAGTTCCCTCAGCCTCTCCTCATCAGTCTTGTTCTCCAGACACTTCACCAGCCTCGTTGCCCTTATCCAGACACGCTCCAGCCCCTCAATGTCCTTCTTGTAGTGAGGGGCCCAAAACTGAACACAGTACTCCAGGTGCGGCCTCACCAGTGCCGAGTACAGGGGCACGATCACCTCCCTACTCCTGCTGGCCACACCATTCCTGATACAAGCCAGGATGCATTGGCCTTCTTGGCCACCTGGGCACACTGCTGGCTCATGTTCAGCCGGCTGTCAGCCAGCACTCCCAGGTCCTTTTCTGCTGTGCAGCTTTCCAGCCACTCCTCCCCAAGCCTGTAGCGTTGCATGGGGTTGTTGTGACCCAAGTGCAGGACCTGGCACTTGGCCTTATTGAACCTTATACAGTTGGCCTCAACCCATCAATCCAGTGTGTCCAGATGCCTTTGCAGAGCCTTCCTACACTCAAGCAGATTGACTTTCCTGCCCAACTTAGTGTTACCTGCAAACTTACTGAGGGAGCACTCAATCCCCTCATCCAGATCATTGATACAGATGTTAAAAAAGACTGGCCCCAAAACTAAGCCCTGGGGAACACCACTCGTGACCAACCACTAACTCAATTTAACTCCATTCGCTACCACTCTCTGGGCTTGGCCATTCAGCCAGTTCTTTATGCAGCAAAGAGTACACCCATCGAAACCGTGGGCAGCCAGTTTCTCCAGGAGGATGATGTGGGAACAGTGTGAAAGGCCTTACTAAAGTCCAGACAGATAACATCCCTTGTATTATATGATGGGAGAAAAAAAAAAGCATATTGTTTTCTCTTTTCTTGATTCTGTTTCTCTGTGTTCAAGGTCACAACTTTCTTCTTGTCCAAGATGCTTTGTTTTTCTAGGGAACTGAGTACTGTTGATTTGGCCTGAGTAATTAGGAGCTGAGGGGTAAGTTGGACAGATGTAGAACCTCAGGCTGGTTAGAATGAAAGGGCTCCAAACAGTTCTTCTGAGTGGCTGCTTGCTGCTGGGAAAAGCCAGAGCCTTGGTTGACTTTACCCCAGTGTAAACAGACCATAGGCACTAAAGAGTGTGGACGTAAGCCAGTGTTTGTGTGATCAGAATTTGCTGTTTTGACACTCCGTGAAATTTTGCGTGATTCCATTAACATCAGGATTTTATTAACTATTTCATAAAATGCAAGGCCTGTTTCATCAAAAAGCTGCAGTAATTGCTATGAAATAACTGTGATATAACATTTGTAATAGAAATTTAAAGTTTTACTAAAACTGTAACAGTTTTACAACACTCGCTGTGCTGCCATTCAGCGTGACCTGGAAAGGCTGGAAAGCTGGGCAGAAAGGAACCTGATGAGGTTCAGCAAGGGCAAGTGCAGGGTCCTGCACCTGGGGAGGAACAACCTCATGTATCAGTACAGGCTCGGGGTGGACCTGCTGCAGAGCAGCTCTGTGGAGAGGGACCTGGGTGTGCTGGTGGATGACAGGTTGACCATGAGCCAGCAGTATGCCCTGGCTGCCAAGAAAGCTAATGGAATCCTGGGATGCATTAGGAGGAGTGTGGCCAGCAGGACGAGGAAGGTTCTCCTCCCCCTCTACTCTGCCCTAGTGAGGCCCCATCTGCAGTACAGTGTCCAGTTCTGGGCTCCCCAGTTCAAGAAAGATGAGGAGCTACTGGAGAGAGTCCAGCGGAGGACTACGAGGATGAGGAGGGGACTGGAGCATCTCTCCTACAAGGAGAGGCTGAGGGAGCTGGGCTTGTTCAGCCTGGAGAAGAGAAGGCTGCGAGGGGACCTAATAAACGTTTATAAATATCTCAAGGGTGGGTGTCAAGAGGATGAGGCCAGCCTCTACTCAGTGGTGCCCAGCAACATGATAAGGGGCAATGGGCACAAACTGAAGCAGAGGAAGTTCCAGCTGAACATGAGGAAGAACTTCTTCCCTCTGAGGGTGACGGAGCCCTGGCACAGGCTGCCCAGGGAGGTTGTGGATTCTCCTTCTCTGGAGATATTCAAGACCCTCCTGGATGCGGTCATGTGTAGCCTGCTGTAGGTGACCCTGCTTCGGCAGGGCTTGGACTGGATGACCCACAGAGGTCCCTTCCAACCCCTACCATTCTGTGATTCTGTGATTCTGTGAACACTTCCACTTACATCAACTAGCATTTGGAGTTAATGAGAACTGCAGTATCAAACTCTGCTTTTATAAGAGAAGACTCATTTCCTTCTGTGTCACAAGCTGCCTTTTGGCCAGCTGTTACCTGGACTGTGCTTTTTCAGCTGAGCTGTGGGTTCTACAGTTCACAAAGTCTGCCTCTGCTATACTTTTAGAAAAATGTTTGTGTAAGTGGCTGTCATAGTCTCAGGATATGAGCAGTACAAGTTTTCTAGGGAAATGCAATATCTTCTGCTAGATCTTATGATTGCACCTGGTGAAAGAAGCAGAAATATTTTTTAAGCCTCCCCATTTTTGTCATTTATAATAGACAGCTTCTTCAGTTCTGAGGGAAAGAATCTCTACCAAAAAAAGTGACTGTTCAGCTTTTCATATGTGTATGAAAGAAAGTATTTTTTCCTTTCAATCCTTGCAACACCTTCTGTGGTACCACAGGTAGCAGTCATAGAATGCTGTTTGCGTTCCTTTTAGGTTTCCTCCAACTGTAACTTGCAGCTGACGTTAGTGAGCTGATCATGTTAAGCTGGTAGGGAAAAGGGGAGGCTCATGCTTGTTTGTCTATCTGTATGCTTGCAGAAGTACAAATCTGGCATATGTGTTGTGTGTAACATGGACCTCGTATGATCGTACCTGTGTTCTCTGTTTTGTTTCTTGCTTTTCTTTTCAGTGTCACATTAAGACAGGATGCCTGGGCTAGAATGTGAACTGCTTCTCTTCTTTCTCCATTCTGTTTCATTCCAAGATTCTTTTGCATATGAATTGCAGTCTCCAATCTCTACAAACATCATTGTTGTTTGTAAAGAATGTTTTGGCATAACTGCAGGGAAGCCTGTTATTTAAACCAAGAAAGTGGATATAGAGAAATAAGAACTGCCACAAGTAAAATCTGTCTTTACACTGACATAGAGTTTACTAAAAAGCTAATTGTAATGAACTACAGTTTTATGATACAATAACAAAGACAAATTCCAAATCTAGTGGCCAATATAGATTCATAGACAGGCATAGATACATGCACTCAGCATCATGAAGTTCAAGCCAAGAAGGCATGTAAACGTTTGGTTCACTGCTGTGATACAAAGCAGAAGGCAGACTTCAAAGACATTATACATGATGTTGAAATTGGTTCCCTGCTGACCTTCCTAAAAGTGATTCATCCAGAAATGGAACAAAAAATGTTTCATGTATAACAAAGAGCACACTGCAGGAACAGGCTGTCCTTTCTTAACCATGTGACTGGCAAATAAAGTTTGGAAGAGTTTAAGAGTGGCAGTATCCTTAACACCTAGACGTGGCCAATAGCCTCTTTACCTGGGAAAATCTGTTTTGGTGTAGAAAACATTTCAGTCCTTGCTGCCATGGAAAAGCTGCCTACTTGACAGAGTTTGTCAGATTTCATTTTCTAGTGGCAACCTGTGCAATGCACATTCATTGTTAACTCTCGGAAGAGTTAAATTCATCATTTAACTCTTCTGAGAAAGATTTCCAAAGATGCAAAGCAGTTAGCTGCTTACCTCATAGTGAGCTGGGAGGAAATAATAACCACAAGACTCTAATATGAGGGTTGTTTTATTACTCCAGATTACACTGAGATCTTGAAATGAGAGGTACCGTAATATATCTGTTAACATATTGACTGCTTTCTGTTGTCCAACAGAAATTCTTACATTTTGTTTGTTTGTTTACATGATTTGGGTAAAAGTAACGAACATGCAGATACCTACCATGTTGAAACTTGCTGCATGTGAAAAAGACTTCTGTTATGGAATAAGTATTGACACCGGCTGTATCCTGTTAGTTATTTCTTGTTATTTTATTTACTTTGATGGAGGTTTGTAATGCAACATTTTGAACCAGGAGACCATCCCTGTTCAAGAATATGCCATAGTTTGGAAGATTCGTTGGTACCTTGACAGGATGTTTCACACAGCTGTGAAGGTTCTGTACCCAGAGACCATCAGTTTTCAGTGCAGCCTTTACAGTTCTCTCTGGATGCCAGCACCAGTCTACACAGGAAATTTTAGAGTCTTTACAAAAAAGCAAAGAACAGAGACATCTAAGAACTGCATATAACCTTAATGTGACTGGGAATTAAAATGTTACCTTAGGCCTGTTCTTCCCATCAGTTTCTTATTTTCTAAAAGACTTCGTGCAACTTACCTAACAGGAATGGTATTTTATTGCTCATAAAGTTATAGCATCAGGCTCTTTGGTTTCAAACATTCGAAAGAATGACACCCTGAAAGCAACCATGTCAGGTTCTTGGTGGAAGCACACTCAAAGCTGAAGTTCACCAGTTTTAGTAAAGGCTCACTTAGCCTGTATGAGTTTCTGTGCAGACCCACTGCTACTTAGAGAAGTTGTTGTATACCTCTCGTGCACTAGGAGATGAAGAGCTCAGCCCTTTAAGGAAATGCAGCTCTTCTCATCTTCATATCCTGGACTTTTCAAGACTCAGCTGCAATCATGACACTAAGACAGTTCGGAGTGCCAGCTTTATTGTAGCACTATGCCTTTATTTTCCTCCTGTTATACCATCACCAAACCTATAAGTAAATAAATTAAGTTATTGTGATTTAAATGAGAAGAGTAATGTAATGAAGCAAGTGGTGGCCATTGGCAGGCTAATTTTGCTTGCTTGTATATGTAGTTTTATTGCTGTGATCAAAAACTTTTCAGCAAGGCTCTCCGTGTGAGGTTTATTTCGTAGGAACTGGAGACAGTAGTTTAGAAATCATGGCTGCTTGTTGACAAGTGATGTAACCTTTCAGATGAGACAGTAGAATCACAATACATAGGCAAACAGGAATCAAAATGACATACTTCTATATGAAGTTCTATATCTACTCCAGCAATAATCCACAGTTCCCTCAACTATACTTAGATACATTTTAAACCGGAAGACATGGTAACTCTGCTACTCTCAAATTATTCAAATGCTTAAACTCTCCAAAATCCCAGTCAGTTCTTCTGTGGAGGTAGGTATGAATGGTGCACAGCAATCTTTTAGGCTTGTGTTTAAAATAAAGTATCTGCGGGTTATTCAGTATTGTAATAAATAGTGCCTGGGAGTATTCCTCACTTACCTGGTGATTTCATACTTCAGAAAAATTGGAGTTCAGGTTGTAACCAAATAACCTGTATTACGGCATTTTTATTCAGTAGTAAAGCGTTTTAAGTATGCTTTCCTGTTTGACTGTTTGACTCTATGGTATGCTTGTAGACACTAACAAGTGGCAGCTCTACCCTTTTGTGTGGATTTACACATTTTAAATCCCCTGCTGACACAGTTGGCTTTCTTGTAGTGAGCAAAAATACCAAAGCTAAAAATCCTTGCCAGCATTTTATTGGCATATTATAATTTATGATGATTCATTGTGTATTCAGTGCCATGTTTTCCAGCCTTTTGGGCATATGGTGTGGCACAGTCAAGTATCAACAACATTGTGATTCTTTTGCGATTAAAGATCTGGCAAGAGATTTGGGCTTCTTGATAGTTTGCTTATTAGCTAGATAGTGCCATAGGGGCCCCTCACGCTTTACTATCATTAGTTGCTAAAGATGTGATTGGAAGACAGAAAGGTTGTTAGCCATGATTCTCATAGCAAAAAATTTACATAAAGAATTTAGTAATGAGTTAACAGAACATAACACCAAATCATCAGGAATGGGAGCTGAGTAGAATTTTTAAGATGTGTTTTCTTGATTATATATAAGAAGTTACATAATACTGGGATTGCATTTGAAATCTATGGAGCTGTATGTGAGTGTTTTTTAAATGAAGTAGTCCTCTGGAAGAATGATGATGAAGGTGAATAAAGTTTTCCAACCTTCAGTTTCTTAGTGAGAACTTCAGACCATAAGAAACATTCAGAATGCTTATTGGGGTTCTACATGGTTGACCTGTCTTATCAGAAAACACATAAATAACTGAAATAGTACTTATTTGAGAAACACAGTGGCTAATTTTCAGAGGATAGATTATTCAGATTAGTCAAGGGTGGAAAAAATAAGGAATCCATTTGAATCTAATCAAATACATAGTATTATTGTCCGCTTTGACACAAGTAAACTAATCCCTGATGTATCTGGATATATTTTAAAATACCACCCATTGAGTGAAATATACACTATTCAACAAATTGCCTGATTGTCTTTGCAGCTAGAAACTGTATCTGAAGATGTTGGCATATTAAAAGCTTGTAGAAGAAGGTATTGTGTATAATATTGAAATGTTTTTAGATTCTAAATATTTTGGAATTCACACCCCTTTTTTTTAAAACAAAATATAATTTAGCATTGGTAGTAACACTGTATTTATCCAACATTCTGGTGTCCCAAGTTACTTGCCCTACAGACGTTGGATCATTGCAGAAAACAGCAATACACAAGTCAGTGATAAATCTTTTGAGTTTCGATATTGTGAACCTATCTCCAGAAAAGAATGTCACTACTTGGTCATCAGGAGTCATAAGGTTGCCTCCCCACATTAATCTTGTGCCATGTGATAGAAAATATCTCCTGTGAAAGTTATGAATAAATGTGTCTCTTTTGCCATTGAAATGCGTGTTTATTTTTGTTTTAAAGAGAGCAGTAAATGGGAAAGAGCTAGAAGGGTGAGAAGTTTCCTTGATTCAGATTCAAATGAGCATCTGAAGACAGAGTAGATCCCTGAAGTTATTTTGTTCTGTTGCAGCAGGGTCAGTCCTGAGTAGCAAACTCAGACACAGATGAAAGTCTTTAGCTTTAGCAAACGGAGTTTTGCAAACATTTTCTTTAGCTTTGACAATATACACGTGGAAGACCTAAGATGCTTAGACATGAACTTGCTGTGCATTTTGAATTTATAAAACCTGATTGACTGCACGTTTAGAGTGGCTTGGGGGATTTCACTGCACTTATGCGTTGGTCTGTTACAACAGCAGCAGTTAGAGCAAAATGTATTAGTGATTCATAGTTTCTCATTTACACCCAGGCTTGCGTCATGTACCATGTTGCATATTTCCTTTCTTTTCAAGTATGTTTTTTGGGACTGGTTTATTGTTGACTGGGAAGTGGAGCTGTTCCTAATGCATTCCTAAGGAAACATCCTGTACAGGAAGAGAGATTTGTTTTATTTTACATACAGCTGCCAATATACTTTAAAGTGGATGGTCTTCTCAGGGTTGTTTTTTTTTTTCTTTCTCTCCTAAACTAATTTGAAGTTTAAGGTCAGTTTGTAAGGCAGACCTGCTTGAAGAAGGCCAGCTGAGGCTCACAGAAATTAGTGCAAGTGTGAAGAGTTATAAGACCTCTTTAAGATGTCTTAATAAAGAGGTTTAAGGCCGCTATTTATTCATCTTTATGCAGCTAAAATGTATTAAGGCTCCAAATGCAAACTAACTGCTCTTCCTGTCTTGGTAATATGAACAGCTACTTTGCAGTATAAAAAGTAACTGCGTATTTTAAAAGATTACTTCAAAGCTCTCCTGAGATCAAAACTCCCTGTTTCCAGAGAAGTCACAGGCAAGAGTTGCAATACTGTTACCAGACTGCTGATGTTACAAAGAGGACACTTCAAAGGCTCTGTCTCCTCACATCTGTTAAAAGGCTATCATGTCAATATGTGATTCTTTTCTTGCCATTCATGAGAGAGCAGTAAACTAAGGCTTATTTCTCTATCTTATAACATGGTGGAAAAAGAGCTAAGTATGAGATTACTGATGCCATACATGCTATACCTAAAAACTATCAGAAAGTCTTTAGCTGTTGCTGATACACTGTCTCAAAAAAAGAATAGTCTTATATTAAGGAATGCTGATTCTTCAGGATTGCGTACAAGTCATTTAAAATTTGTGTGAATTTTCTATAGAGTCAATTTTTGAGACAGAACAGGTACAATTCAGCAGCAGCAGCAGTGCAGCATGCCCAGCATTGCCCTAGAACAGAAACTGTTTATGAGAGTGGGGTTTGAATTAAAAGAATTTCCTGGACCTGTTTGCTTTTGTATACTTTCCTGAATCTGTGAACAAGAATACCAGTTATGACAGGGTTTTTCTGGCTTGGAATATGTGTCCAATGGCAACTGGGCTGGAGACCACACAAATTAGTAGCAACCAGCTGCTAGTCCCTACGGTTGGATTTGGAATAGTTACCTGAAGAAGTTTTCTTTCGCTTGTAACCAGTGCTTACATTTCTTGGTGTTCCTTAGGTGTACCATTATTTCTGATTAGTGAAAACTGTTGAAATGAAAAGGCCCTCTTTGAAGTGTGAATGTTGCATCTGGCTTAAGTAGGACTACTGAGCTGAAAAGATACTTTTAAAATAATTTTTCTACAGATCTGTTCAGACCTTTTTGCATTTTGCAGTTTTCTGTATATTTTTGAGATTCATAGTTCTTGTAGTCTGCTAGATTTTTCATGCAAACAAAAAAGCCACTGTCTTTTGAATATAATCTTTAGAAGTGTATAGTGAAGAATATTGCATTTCCATGAAGCTTGCAAAGAACAGTTGTTATAGCTATGCAAAATGCTGGACACAGCTTCCCTTTTCTTAGGACGTTTTCTAGGCACAGTATATTTTCTTGCTATAAAAAATAGATGAGCTAGTTGTCAAATTCTGTGTATGAAAAAAAAAAGAAGAAAATTAGTTTATCTTATATACATTTTAATGCAGCTCTTTCGAGGCCTCCTAGTTTTTGTTTGATTGTTTTTAAAATGAGCTTTCTGAAACTCCGACAGCACTACTTTTAATTAGAGATTATTATTCTGCTATCTTTCTCTCAACTTTTGTATCTGCCAAAACACTGCCGTATATATTGCCTCTGTGATTTAGTTCAAAATGAAACAACCAATGTTATTATTACATAATGGGTGATGTTTCCTCTATGTTATTGCAGAAGACAGTCTGGAAGAGGGGCAGACCACAGCTATTATGTCTGCATGCAAACTTGCAGGAAAATCCTTGAAGAAACGTTTGTGCAGAAACCCAAAGGGAAAGCTTTGCTCAGAATAATTGACAAATGTTCCAGCAAACTATAGCTCAGGCTCTTTGAAGTATGGATTCTAAACTGAACTAGTCTTCAAACTGATTTCAGACATTAAGCTATTTCAGCACTATGTATTTAAGGCCTATATTTGGTTGCTGATGACAGAATTATGGACTAGAACTTCCAAAGGTTTTTGGTCCACTTTTATTTGCTTCATGAAAGAAAATCAAGCTTCACTACTGTGTAATTTTACCATCAATTGTCATAGATAGTAGAGATTCCAGTCTATTCATTCCTCAATGGAACAATGAACAGGAGTAATTTAGAGCTATGATGTCTTTATGTGGTGGATTTCAGTTGAATTGAGACAGTAATTTCAATCAAGGAAGGGCAAGAAAGTGGTAATTACTTTGTCCGTTGTCTGGCATAGAGTAGTGAAATAGATGAGACAAGTGGTGTGTTGTAACTGATTACAAATCTCTTAAGCAAACACTCCCTGCAAAGCAGGTAGAGAATTAAAGGTCATAAGGAAAACTGAAAAGTAGCTGTGACAGGCATATGCTGTGGGTGGGTTTTGGGTTTTTGTTTTTTTAATTTTTTTTTTTCTTTTTAATTATATGAGCTCAGTTGAGTTATCATACCACAACTGAAAAGCTCCGTTAGTATGCAGGCCAAAACGTGTGTGGCTATGTTATCTGTCTCTGCTAAAGTTTGAATTCCCTTTAGGCTATACACGCCCTGTGAACAGGACTTGAGTTGTCATACGCAACTTCACTGTGGCTTTTCACAGCCAGCTAACATAAATGACCTGAAGCATTTTGGGGGAAAAAAGCTGGTTGTCAGTGAGCAATGCTAAATAATTCATGTATATCCCCTCCCTAAATAAGTGCTCTGAGATCCCCAGACTGTAAAAATTCCAGTATGCTTCTCAGAGACAGGGCAGCAGATTTGGTCACATCCCATAATGCAGAGGGCTGCAGGGAGTAGTTTGATATATTGTCTGCACCTTAGTGCTCAAGTGAAGTTTGGAAGAAGGAGACCGTGGCAGTTCAAAAATGGGAATAAATAAATACAGTGGTTTATTGGCTATGTAGTTTCACATGTTCCCTGTTGTAAGAACATCACAACTACAAATACTGCTTGTGCATGCAGGCCTTGTCATCATCCTGCTGAGTGGGGAGGTGTTCTTTTTCAGAAGATCTCCATTGACAATATCTCATGTGCTCAGAGAGTGTGAGGACAAAGGGAAAACTGGTACTGAGTACATGCTGTTCATATATGCTCCGAATGTGACAGGTCTTCTCATATGCTGTGGCAACACACTGCCTCAGTGAAAGATACAATGAGTCATAAAAAGGAACAAAATTAGGATTTATAACCTAAACACTCTGTCCCCTGAGATGGTAAAAAAATTTATAAGGCTTGAAAGATCTTCACACTGTTTTTTCACTAGTGGTTAGCTTTGTGAACTGAATTAAGGAAACTTGATGTTTTGCAGATTAGAGTTATTAATCCTTTGCTCTCTGGACTATAGTTACTCAGAAATCCACACAGCATAAAAAACACGGAGGAACTGAACCCAACAAAAATAACTGAGTGTGATTTACTGTGATGTTACATATGGGACAGGCCCAGAAGCTGAAAGATTTATTCAAGGTCAAAATTAGCTTTAGTACTAGGAATAGAAATTGAATTATTTAGGAATCTCTAAACTTCATCTCTAACCACTACTTTGCATCTCCTAATTATATAATTCAAATCTTTTCCTCACTGCAGTATGATGAAAAGTGTTTTTTTGCGGTGTGTAATTTATGGCTTTGGTCAGATACAGCCTTTAAGTATTGCTGGTTTTCTTCAAATAAATGAAAAAATACATTATGTTTCACCATTAAAGTGTACAGTAACTTGTTTGCAGATATAATCACCCATATCAAATCATCTTTCACTGTAATTTTTCAGGTTTTCTCCCATAGTTGTTGAGAATGTGTTGTGAAGTGGAGAATACCTGAAATCGGATTACTCAGTGATTCGAAGATCCGATAATAACCCAACAGTACAATGTATGCTATTAAGCAGGTATTCTTTATTACAGCACTGGGCACATGGGGGATCTGTCCTCCAAACGTGCATGCCATACATCCTTTCATTTCAGGTTAAATACAGTCACAATATACATATTCATTATATTGCCGAGAAATGCCTAGCATATTCATGGATTTCCCGAGAGCCAATTAGCATAAGTTAATGTCTTTCACACATGCCTGTTGGTGCCTCAAAGTGGTAGTCGGGGGTCTTCAGATGAAGGCTCATACTCTTCATCACAGTGTCCGCTGGCTGACCTTTGTTTCTGCGCAGACTCAGTTCTAAGATCACGTATACCATGTCCTTCCAGGTTGTTTTGCTCTGGTCTTGTTGCACTCTTGGTGCCTCTTTATCTCTGTAGTTTGTTGCATCT
Source organism: Opisthocomus hoazin (assembly GCF_030867145.1). NCBI lineage: Eukaryota > Metazoa > Chordata > Aves > Opisthocomiformes > Opisthocomidae > Opisthocomus > Opisthocomus hoazin. The sequence continues at coordinate 32,285,877 of NC_134417.1, forward strand.
GCCCTCGCAAGGCTGAGCTGTTAGGAGTCTCTTATCCTACAGCTATCCCAAGTAGCCACTGAGGACCAAGACTCGCTTTGGTTTTAATTATTTTATCTAATGACTTAAAGTGATAATTTATATTTACATACATCCACTACATTCCTAAGTAGAAACAGGGGTAGTAGAATAGTTACAGCATTAGATCACTATGTGTGCAAGAATACAAACTGTAATAATAAAACATACTAACAACTTGAAAATACCACTAAAGCCACTTTGTTATACTTTCACGTTTATTATGATCCCTTCTATCATCAGGTTTAAAAAATGACTGCCATTCACCATTGTTCTTGAAGTCATGTAGCCTGTAGCTAAACTACATTAATGACACTCTAGTGTAAAAAGACAGAGTTAATTAGGTTGAATTACTTGTTCCTGAAATTATTTTTATTATTAATTGAACTATTTATTGCATGAAATACAAATCAAAACTTACTTGGCTTCTTGTGTATCTTAGTAGTGATCTGTCAACCCTTTTCATCTTCCATGCTTTTAAATTTCCTGTTGTGTAAATTAACCGAGGTTCCACATTAATGTTTGTCAGTGAATTGTAATCAAGTTTTGTGCTGAGAGTTGAGGAGCAATCCAGATTAAACTTGGGCTGTCTCATATCTTTTCTCCAAACTTGAAACAAATATGCCTGAAATGCGTTGAAACTGTGTTTAAACGTGAGATGCATCTGTCAGTACTATGGTTGGTTTTACTCTGCCAGAAGATGGAAAGGAATGCTTTTTAATGTCTCAGGACACATGCTAATTTACACTAATTGCTCACAGCTTGTGGCTGGGAATGAGAACCTTAAAGCATAACTCTCAAAATATTCTAAAATGCCTGCCTCTGCTCCTGAGATGTTTTTGGCTTAATGGGAAGTAGATAATAATGTCATACCGGTCCCTCATGTGACTCCTTACCTCCTTGAGTCTCATAAATTGGCTCGACTCCCATCCATTTGTATATGAGTTAAGTGGATAAATCCCGTGACTTCTTTTAAAATCTCAAAGGAAAAGTTCATTCTGTTCAGATAAACATCCAAACTTTGAACACTGCTGTACTTAACCTTCTAATGTTGTGAGCTGCAACTATGAATAGTCACAGGGGTCTCCTGCTCTCCTCCTCTCATTTTTTTTTTTTTTAACTCCGTATTTACTTGGAGGAAAAAAAAACTTCGGCTGCACGCGCATTACCAGAAAATCACTGATGTTTTCAGTGAACAGGTTGCTGAACTTCATGAACTGGCGAAGTGCTGCCAGCCGGGTAGCGCCTGTCAACACACAGCACACTGTCCACCTCAAGCCATGCATTGCTCGCTCCTTCCAGAGTACTGCACCTGTACACACTGGTGCGGCACAGGACTGTGGCCTGTCATTACTACTTTAGAGATGGTGTTATTTTGTGGTAGTTTGGTGAGCGTGCAGGATGAGTGTGTATTATTAGGTCTCCTGTGTGATGTAAACAGCTGAAGCTATTACTGCACCCAGCTGTCTGTCTTACCCATCTCTGGACATTGCAATTCCTGAACCAGGTATGTCTGATCCCATCATGAACCATAATACAACAGGCTGAAAAGTGCAGCAGCTGATTGACAAAAGGATCAGATATCCATGCCTCAGGGACAGCCATCTCTCAGAGGGGCAGGGTGGGTGGCTGGGAGCCATAAGTGTTTCAGACTTCCGTTTTTATCTGTCACAGCCTGTGTGACAAGCTCCATAAAGTGTTGTAGTAGATGTTTGCTTCAGTGCAGGAAAATCACTGTTTTTAGTAAACTGAAATGTTTTGAAGTCCTGACCAGTAATATGCTACCAATTGACTGGTAAGATAGTGTATGAATGTATTATTCATACTACATTTTTTAATCTTTTTTTTTCATGATACAAGAAAGAAAAAGTTCTTGGCATAGCTGGGATTCTCCAAGATCACAAGCATTCATAAGATATCTTCTCTGAACACAATCTACAGCTCCCTGCAGTTTCCAATTAAAATACTCATCTTTGATGAATTGTGGTTTATTTTTCTTTACTGATGTTAGTCTAGAATGAAACAATACAAGACTGTAATCATTACTGCTATCTACTTTTTAAATCTTCCCTATGGTAGTGATACAAGAAGGACTTTGTCAAGTTAGTGGATGTAAAAAGCAAGCAGTCAGCTTGGTTTACGATGCTTTGCTGTGATAAGTATTCTTCCATTTCTTGATACAGGGCAAAATATGAATCATTAAAATTAATTCATTGCAGAAGAAAAACCCAAAGCAACACAACCAATGAAAGAGTGTTGCTAGAATTGAGAGAAATGTTCTTTACAAAATGAAAAGACTTGGTACTCATTTGAATTCAGATTTAATTTTAAAATCAGGAATTACGTTGCAAAGCTTGGCGTATTTCAATTTTTTGACTTTTACCTAGGCCCAGTTCACGTAATTGAACTACGAGGACTTGAATCACAAGTACTTTGGTCATGAAGCAGAATGGTGTTTGCCAGCATGGTTTCTGAGCTTCTGCAGTAAGCTTTGCTACACCATAAAGCTTTAATTTTAAGATCTGTTCTTGGAAATACGAATACCCTGCCTGTCAAAGGAGAGGAAGATGATTGTTGTGTCCCCAGATTGAAAGACTTTATTTTTATACACTCACTAAGCAAATCATAAGCAAAACAGTAGAGCATCCTTGAGCCAAAAAGCTTTTAGTCTTCTGCAAAGGCCAAGTACAAATGTGCATTCCTTTTTTGCTTTAGAATGAGCAGGAACATGTAATATATAAATACAGTGTTTGATTGGTGTAGTAAGGGAGCAATTGTCATTATTATCATTAGTAACCCCAAACTCATTTGTTGACATTTGAGTAATCCAGATGCATGTTTTACTGATTAAATCACTACTCCGTGACAGGTGTGGTTGCTTCAGAAAGTTTAGTCAGAATTCATATGTCTCGGAAAACCTGTTTTGTGAAGAAAAGTGCAATATAATACATTTGCTGTTACTCGTTTTCTAGCTTTCTAAACCATTTCATTGCTGTTCAAGGATTTACATTATATGCATCTCATATCCATTGCAGTTGGACTGTGTGGAAGAGCACTTCCAGGTTGTCATATGTGTAGGAAGGTAGTGATTTGTCACCACGGACTTAATCCAACCATTCTGCCAACCAAGCAAGAACTTGTCTGACTGAGTGTACAGTAACGCTGCTGTATATAGTATCCTGTATCACAGGGATGGCCTGCAGTGCGTGGACTTTACAGACAATCTCTACTTGTAGATCAGTTCTAAATATTGTGGACTTATTGCATGTGAACCAACCAACTGCACTGAGCATGTTCTGGGGACAAAACAAACAAAGAAACAGATTTAAATTTGTAGCAAAGAGAGCTTTAGTTGTGCCATAGATGCTTATGCAATGGTTGTGGCCATGTAGCTCTCATTTCACTTGGATGAAAACTACATCTTCCTCACTGTGAAGTAGGTTTGATGTAACTGGGAAACAGTAGATTCACTGTGTGTGTCCAAGCTGGCAGAAATGCATTGGTACAGTTTTCCAGAAACGAAGAAACTGCATACGTTTCACGAAGTAGAGTTGTAGGAGCAGGGCAGAAAGAAAGGAGCAGTTTTTTAGCCCTCTATTCTGTTTACTTCATTTTGAAATGACTTCTGCAGAATGTTTAGCAACCTATTGAGCAATCCCAGGCAGGTTACTCTAGCCTTCTGCCTGTCATCCAGTATCCAGATCACCCAGAAAAGTGCGGGCATATGTTTTTCTACCTTTGCACAAAAATAGATTGAGTTTCTTCTGCAGACTCTGAAGTGTGGTGAAATCATTGATAATTGCTTAGTGTACCTTACATGGATTACGAAGTATTAGTAATCACACAGTAGGTTAGCATTAAAGCTATCATGAGGATACAGATTCCAAGTTAATTGTAAATTGTCACAAACAGTAAGCGTTATAATACGAAAAAAAAAAAACAAGGTCATATTACTATTCATGTGCATAGAACAGTCACAAAAACAAAAAAACCCAAACCCAAAAATCAGCTTCTTGTTTTATCCTCCATTAATCAGTTTGTTCAATGTCTTCCATGTCTGCCACCCCCAATCAGCAGTATTGATTGGCTTTTCTGTTTTGTTGTATGGAGAGTTCTTTCTTTGTGTGTTTTTTTCCCTTCTGTTACACCAGAATGCAATAAACCTGATCATTAAACCCATGACAGTATGTAAAAGCTGTAGAAATATATATAGCTGAATGTTTTGTTTGTCTTGCCAGTACCTAGGACAACTAGTGCAGACTTCTTATTCGCACAATTGTAGAATACCTGCTCTAGGTGACCCTGCTTTGGCAGGGGGGTTGGAGTAGATGATCCGCAGAGGTCGCTTTCAACCCCTACTGTTCTGTTATTCTGTGATCTGAAGTTGGAAGGGACCCATAAGGATCATTGAGTCAAATCGTTCAGACATGCAATATCGTTAATGATGCAAAAATGAGCCTAAATGGCTTTTAAGTTAAAATATATTCCCACAGCTGAGAAAACCAAAGGTAGCTTTTACAGTTATGTCTAGAACTCATGTAGAATACATATCTTTTGCTCCCAAAATAAAAAGACCAAATAGCAAAGCTGGTGATGAGTACGACTGACATACAAGAGGTTAACTTTCTACTTGAAAAGGTTTTGTTAAAACCTGTGAAACAGGAGCCTGAGAAAGGGAGAGGGAAAAAAGACTGCTACTGCAAAGGCTTTCCTCAGATTAGAAGAAGTTCTCGTGGTAGAGTTTTGTCAGTTTGACTTGATCTTCCTATATGATGGGAAAGTATTTGTGTTCAAGTGCATTACATGGTCTAGGTTTTATTCCATTAAGTTTCTAGTGCTGTGAAGTCAAAGATTTAGCTAGCATACAGAAGTGTCATGAAGCTTAATCTCTGACTGCTCATAAATCCTCGAAGATGTGTTAGAAGCATACTTTATATACTTACCTGTTTGCTGAAGTTTCTCACTGCTGCTACAATCCTCATCTCATCTAAGTAATCAGTACTGAAACTGATCTACTGTCCTGATGTATTGCTGTTGTTAACAGGCTTTCTTCATTACTGTACGGGAGGAGGAGATAGCAAGAAAATAGGGATTTTGCCTTTTGCAAGTTGCCAGTAATTTTTTTTAGTTTTTCTAATTTATGTTTACAGGCCCTGAAGGGAAGCTTTGATTAAAGTGTGTGTTACTACTCTAACATTACAAAACAAGCTGATTTGTGGATTTTTGTTATTTGCATCTTTTCATCATAATTTAATTTTATGATAATACTTAATGTGGTCTTATCATTCAGTAAAGAATTACTGTCTGTAAGAAATTCAGTTTCAACTCTCAACTAGCTACAAGCAAATACTCGCACATATACAGTTTATATTATAGGTTCAGGTGCCTGATGCTTAAATTGCATCGTTGTTTCTTACATTAGTATTCGTGTGTTTGATATTGCCCAATCTGGGGACAGGAAGCTGATTGTACTGTCTATTTGAACAAGTTTTCTCAAGATGTGCTGCAAATTACATTACCAAGCCTGTCATTACATTATATTTTTTCTGTACAGTTACTTGACTGATTAAATATGGCTTCTAGCATGGAACAGCTTAATACATTAGCTAGACTGATTATTTGAGTGGTTGGAAATAACTTTTACAATATGAAAAAAAGGTTAATAGCCATTCACACACTGATAGCTTTAATTCTGTATCCATGTTACAGTATTTATATTTAGAGAGTATGTATATTTTGAGAGAGTTTAGGTGAAGAGTGTTTATATTACATAGGTGAAGAATATTTTTATTTATGGATTAAATCCTGGGCCTTACAAATCAGAAGCAAATATCCTAAAATCTCAGAAGGGTCAGGACTTTTCCCAGTGTTTATCTGTGTGGGTTTGTGGGACTTGGCCCGGCCAGTTTTGTGATGTCTCAGAAAATTTGCCACCATCTCAAGTCTCACCTCCTGTTTAAAATGGCCAACCAGACAAGATCTGCCACCTGCTCCAAGGGGGAGAGACTCACCAAGAACAGCCGAGGGACAACACCTTGGAGACTCGCACGCACCAAGGTGATTGGTGTAAAAGTGACTGGTACGCAGTGATTGGATTGGTGCAAAAGTGACAGGTGCAAGGTGATTGGTGCAAACTGATCACCTCATATGGACTTGGACGGATATAAAAGGACACTCTTTGAGACTATGTGTGTGCACCCACCACCGACTGCTGAGGACCATCAACGGGGGACCCACAGGACGCCACAGGATCCAGGGTGGTGACTATCTTTCTTGGTTTTTTTGATACTAATCTCTCTCTCTCCCTTCTCTCTCTCCTCTCTGTTTTCTTCCTTCCTTCTTCATCTCCTTCACACTGCTTATGCTAGACCATTACCTTTAGAGTTGTAATAAATAACATCATGAGGTTGGTTGATTCACCGTTATCGTGCCTCGATTATGCTTTGTCCAAACTCAAGGATCGCGAATCTGTTTTGCTGTCTGTTGGGATCTGGGAGGGAGTGCTCTGTCCACAGGCGGGTAGAGTATCCCATTGGAACTGTAGGCGGGCTCCGGGAGGGGCTGACTGCTTTTGTGTTCCAAGTCAATGCTGTATGAGTGTGCGTGAATGAGACGTACAAACAAGTACGAAGCGAGGGCAGAGTTCTGATCTGCGGTTCGGCTCTCCTGCGAGGGAAGTGGCCGGAGACGAATGAAGCGTAAGAACAGAGTGAATGTGGATTTTCAAATAAGTATCACATTGTCGTTATTTGTGGAATTTCTATTTTTATTCAAAACCAAATATTGAAACCCGACAGGATTAAAATATGTCTACTTGTTGGCTGCACTTGAACAGTTATTATATCCCCTTGCTTGAAAAACAAATGCAAGGACTTCTCTTTAATACAGTGTTTAATTTTTTGTGTGTGTCTGGGTTTGGATTAAAATAGTTTAAAAGATAATTTCAATATTTTGTTCAAAGTTTTTATCAATGCAGAATTCATATACATGCAAGAATAAAAAAATAAAGACTAATTTTTGTTTTCCCTAAAATACATCATATTATCAACAGAATATTAAATTTTTAGCTTGAGATTTTTTTAATTTGAAAATTATCTGTGTTTTTTTGAGTGCAGATTTTAATATTTGCAAACAAGAAATATAGTGATAAAAACACCTGTTTTCATTTTTTGTTTATTTATATTTAGAAGAGATTGGCTTCCATTGGAGTAATTTTGCATTCTTTTGTTTTACAAAGATGTTTGTAAAGAAATCATCTCCTCGATATGTGATACTTCAGCTACTGTAATGAATTATAGTATTCTGCTACTATTTTAGTTCAAAAATTAATGTAATGCTTTTATGTCCTTTATAGTTCAGGTCTGTATGTGGTCAAGCAGAAGCCCGGCAAAAAATTTTCCTCTGACCCAAGCCTACAATGATGTAATGGTTTTTTATCTCATTTCAAGAAGATTAGGTGGACACCACCTGCTCCTTTTTATTTTCATCTTTTCATTCTATCTCGTAACACAAAACTATGAAATCTTCTCATACCCAAGATGTCTTATAAAAACAGGCAATTGCTCAGAATGCTTAGTGTAAGCAAAATCATCTCTGGGAAATAATCCAAAGACTTTAATTTTCCTCTTTTTCTGAATATAAATCAGCTTTGGTGAAGTGGATACGAAGTTGGAAGTATGAAACCCTAAGACTGAAAGTCTCTGGAAATAATAGAATGGTTCTGTCAGACAGCTACAGTGGAGATTTTCATTGAGAGAAAGAACAAAAAGGAAGTAGAATTGTTCTAGATAAATGATGTCTTCTTCAAAGGAAATTCAGCTGCTTTCACTTCTCTCTTTCGGTAAATCATTGTCTCCTGTGGACATGCAAGTTACACAGACAACACATCTTAGCCTTGAGTTTGGAAGTAGAATGTACTGAATTCAGAAAGGGACCAATTCAGAAAGCTGATCTTTTTTTATGTCACTATGCTACATGTTCCAATTACAGTTAAGAAGGTGGGTTGTGCTAAATAACTTTGGATGAAAGTGCAGTTCTTGTGTGCATAGTTGTTCTTTTTGCCTTTTGGATAAAGAACTTTTATCCTATAGTAAATAGAACAGATGTGAGACTCTCAGATTAATGTAAAATGGGTTATCTGGAATTTACTCTTTGTATTTCCTGAATTCAGGTCGTAAACTGAGAGTCTTCACTTCCAAGCTCCTCCAAGTTTATTTAGAAGTTCTTTTGTTTGCAAAAGGATTTTTTGGAAAATGGTTACTTAATGAAGAAAATGACACAGTGAAAGGATAAAGAGGCAGCTGTGAAAAGGGTGATAGTTTCACATGATGTCATGCACTGAAATACACCCCTATCAAATTTTGATGCAATATTTTCTATCTCTATAATATTTAGAGTGAATAACCTTTAATGTTAATTTACTCTTGGCAGATGGAAAATGATATTTTTTGTCATATATTATTTTGTATATGTGGTATATATTATTTTGTCATGCATCTTCAGTAGCAAAATTTTTCCTCTCCTTAAAATTTTCCTAAGGAAACCCTGTTTAATTTGTTCTGATACATTTGTAAATATTGTAATTCTCTGTTGGCACGTGACAGATACTTAGCCCTCCTGGTATCGATGTGGATGCACTTAAGAAGTTCAAAATGTTTTATTAATTTCACAGTTCTAATTTTTATCTGTGTGCTATGAAATAAAAATGAAACAAAAAGAAAATATTAAATCATAACCACCAAATTAACAAGAAAGAAGGGATCAAACTGTCATCCAAATTACAAACTGATGTCAGTTTGTTCATTGTGTGGCCTGGTTTAGTCTGCAAAACAAGCAAATGCAAACCAATGTGATTTAGGACTGATATTGAGCTTTTTGCTTCTAAGTCTAACCAGAGTAGTAACAGCTTATCTCATTTTGGTCTTCCGTTTTTGCCAAATTTCCACAACTTGCATAGCCACTCCTTGTAATAATGCTAGAATCAGTTAAAATTAGGACTTTTCAGCACTTCAGTTTTCCTACTAAAATGTATCACAGGTGATTTAATAAATTTAAATTGAACAGTCAAACAACAGTCAAACACAATTTCTTGATAGGTTTTGTTCAGACTTTATCTTTAACAAATGAAGCTAAACCATGCCATACACTCAGAAAATAGTCATAGTTTTTGTTCTATGAGATTTTCACTGGAGATTAATGAACATCTCTTCAGTGAGAAGGAAACAGGTAAGGATGATGCTAGATAACAAAGCCAAAGTTACTCAGTTTTCCATTTTTAAAATTTTCTATTTTTCCTTTCCTGATTTTTTAATTTTTTTTTTTTTTAAATCCAGTTCCATGTTCTTGTAAAGTGCCTTTTACTCTTCCTATTCTGCAGATGAATTTCTGGATGGAAATGGGTTAACGTGAAAAGCAGTGTACAGACACTCAAAATTTCCTTGCGGTAGAGTGTGTTTCGCTAGAGTTGCTAGCTTCAGCTGTATTCTTCTTTATAGACCCTACCTGTTGTTTCTTCTTCATCTGCCCCTGGAGCTTGATAAACACTTAAAGAAGATCTTTTGTTGTGGCTGGCTTGAAAAACATGAGAATATTTTGTAGGGACTGGATTTTCATTCAACAGACACTTCTGACATTTTAGGATTGAATTTCCATTTTGAAATCGGAGGAAACACTGAGCTTTAAATAGACCGATTGCATTGCATTATTATTATTATTTGCAGTAACTCAATTTATGCAGTGACATATAGTACCATTCTGTAAAGAAAAAGCTCATAAAAATGAAAAACTCAAAGTTCTGTTCCAAACACATCAAATGGTATTTTATCATAATTTTCTCAAAATATATCATTTTGCTTAAAAAGAGCTGGATTAAGGAAAAGTCTTCTTTTATTTAGAAGTGTTTAATGAAGTTGACAGATACTTAGTTGACATAGAAGGTTCTCACAGAAAACAGTTCATACTTTCACAGTTTGAAAAACATTGAAACTTGGAAAATTGTTCTAGCAAAATATATCAATCTGCTATAGTTACAACTTTCAAAAGAAGTCTGAGCAATTAAACCCACTATTCTGAAGTCAGCCTCAAATACCATCCACAATAAATATCCAAGCACTGTCATAGCTGTTACATTCTTAGTCTGGATTCCTTTCTAGCTCCAATATATTTACCCTTACAAAGATACATAGAATAGTGGTTCACATTCAACTGAGAGCCCGATACAAGCTAGGATCTGTGTGGCTGGGGAGCAGTTTTGCTGAAAGGGATGGAGGGTTCCTGGTGGACAACAAGCTGAACAGGAGTCAGCAGTGCACTGCTGCAGCAGTGAAAGCAAATTGGATCCTGGGCTGCAGTTGCAGGAACATTACTGTAAGAGACAGAGATGCAATCATTCACAGAATCACAGAATCTTAGGGGTTGGAAGGGACCTCTGTGGGTCATCTAGTCCAACCTATACCTATTCCACTCTATACAGTGCTTGTCAGACCATACCTGGAGTACTGTGTCCAGTTCTGGTCTCCAAAATTCAAAAAAATCACAGCCAGACTAGATTGATTCGAAAGGAGGGCCATAAAGATGATCAAAAGGCTGGAGAAATTGTCCTATGAAGAAAAACTGAAGGAGTTAGGTCTTTTTACCCTGGAGAAGGCCTGGGGCGACCTCATCACAGTTTTCTAGTACATAAAGGGCATCTACAAAGAGGACAGAGGTTTTCTTTTCACAAAGAGCGTCATAGAGAGGACAAAGGGCAAGGAGTGCAGGTTGCCCCAGGAAGAAATATTTTACAGTGATAACAATCAGTCACTGGAGCAACCTCCGCAAGGATGTGGCGGAGTCCCCATCACTGGAGATTTTCAAGATGTGACTGGAGAGGGTGTTAGATAATCTTGTCTAGGCTTTCTTTTACATGAAAGGTTGGACCAGATGATCTTTCCCTGACAACCTGGGCTGTTCTGATTCTATGATTTGTGGCATGCCAATTACAACAGCTGTCTGACTACACAAAAAATGAGCCAATGTCTACTTCTTATCTTCCTTCATATTCTCTTTTAATATGTACTAGAGTTTACCTAGATTAACTCTGTTGAATTTAGTGGCCTCAGTCAGATATTTAAACCAGTATTTAAAATCCAGTAATGTCTTTATATTTGCACCTAATATTTTTTCTCTAAGTCTTCATATATGATTTGTACATACACACAGTACATAAGTACTACACATGTACAAGTATGTAAGATAATAATAAAGGATCTGATTCAAAACGGTAGTTAACCCAAGAGGTAAATGTATTGTCTGTTGTAAGATTTAAAGTGCTATGAATTTTAGCTTGGACTTTAGTCATTGATTCTTGGAACTGTTCAGCAGTGGAAGTCCACACCCACCACAAGACAATATTCATGTAACTTCTAAACTTTTTTTTCTTAATTACTGCACATTCCTATATGTATTTGTTCTAAAATTTACCTGTTTTGGTAACCAATATCCAAAGTAGTGTGTTTCAACAAGGAAAAACACTGTGCTTAGAAGTTCTGTAATGAACAATTCAAGAGAGTTTAGAGGTTTCCTGAGTCACAATGGAGCATAAACTGAGTAAGGCTTTGAAGATTCCTTTTGGAAAGCTTTCTTTATCATTATTCTTTTTTTCATAGAAGTATTTATAGTGTAAGAAGGAGACTAGGTGTGTCAAAAGTGTAGTAAGCTTCACCAGGAAATAAAGATTGGTACAAGGCATGCATGACTCATGATTACGAACTGTCATTCCAATACAGTTCTATGTCTAGAAAATTTCAGTATCTGAAAAAGTTAATATTTTGAATGAAGCCAGTTTAAATATCGAGAATGCATTTATGATTAAAATAATGTTTTCTTACTGGATTTTTAAGAACTCTCAACAGTATATACCAAATAATTCTACCTTAAAATATTTCTTTTAAAATTCTGTTCTACAATATCAAACCAAAAGACTAAATATGCAGAATGTATCATAGAATTTATCTCAGAGTTATGGACTTCCAAAATTTTCATACACAGTTCAGTTTCTCAAAACAATGCAACTTAGCTGGTTCCAAAACAATATTAACTCATGCCTAAAAGAGAAGGGGAAAAACTTCAAATAAGTATAAAAGTAGAGTTGTTGGTGAGAATATTTTGTATATGCTGGATCGTTCTCTGGTTATCTGTTAGAGTATAGTGGGAAGGGAGGCAAAAAAGAATACCTTGCTTATATTTCTTGATCACTGAAAATTCAATTTCTCTTAATCACAAACATGACTAAAATACATTCTCTAGCTATCTCTGCATCATTTAGTTTTTTACACTTTAAAATAACCTTGTTTTTTTCCCCAAAATTGTTCCAGAACAAACTTCTATGTTTATATCATTATGTAGAGTGCAACTGAGCAAGAACTTTACAACTGCAATGATGGTGGCCTATTTTTAGATGAAATTAGAACAGAAGATGCTTGGACTCGGACTAAGGAGGCGTGGATTCTCTTCATGGAGCTATCACTGAGCAATATGGCTGTGGGCAAAAAAAATTTTGCTCTTCAACACTTTCTTTTTACTTCCATTCATCTTTCCTTTCGGTTCATCTTTTCTTCATTACCTTTGAGTTCTTCAAGATTCTTACTGCGTATCTTAAAAAGCTTGTCTTAAATGGAGACACAGTTGTCATGAGACTTTAATTCCTTACAACCATATATTAAAAAGTATATGTATGTATTTTACCCAAATTTCTGTGATTTTGATGAATAAGAGAAGTGGGAAAATAAGTATCTCCAACAATTTAGTGACATTTGGCAAATTATTTAATCAAAGGGAATCTTTTCTTTCTTTATATAGTACCCATTCGAAATAGCAGTGGGACTTGACTAGCCCTTTCCCAAACCTTTAAATACATAGAGATATGTTCATAGCGTGGAAGTTACAATTATGCAAAACTGAAGGGCCAAATCCAAATCATCTTGAATTTGTGCCCAGATCTACAGCCCATGGGCTGAAACTACTAGATCTTGCTTCTTTATATGCATGTATACAGCATTGGTGTTTTTATGCTTTCATTTAGCGTAATGCTGAGATTGTAACAAAGAACAGATGCAGCTTTTAAACATGTTCACACTCCTGCTTCCTTAACGTAATCTTATTGTACCCACTTGGAGCTGTTCTATTAAAGACCAGAATCTAACTGACAGGCTGTGAGACAGACTTTTGGAAGAGCTAATGGAGTGAGACTCACCTACGTGGAGGCTGTAATGCTAGAACAGCATTGTACTGCCCTCTTTGGGGTTTGGCTGCCAAACTGAAGTACAAATGGAGACCTTTTGGCTAGCTTCACACTGGTGTTTAATGAACTTCAGAAACCTTATGTAAGACTGGGATTTTAGCAAAGGCAAGCAACCTGAAGAACTGAATTAGACTGACATTGATTTGTATGCAACTGTGTTAGCTTCTTCTTGTGTTTGAAACCAAAATATGTCAACTGAAGTCACACACTTCTTCTGAGTGCTAACCATAGATAATGCTATGTTGGTATCCTCTTACTCAGACACTCTTGTAGGAAAGGACGTTCATCTTCATTTCCGTTTGTCAACAATCTCTACACAGTCATGCTAATTTAAAGTCCTTAATACTATCAATACTTCAAAAATGCTGAAAAAATAGGCAGGCTTTTTCGAAACAAAATGCATCAGCGAACTGAGATACATATGGATACATACAGCTTCTGCTGTTTTAGAGTGACAAATGAGTCAGATGTCAAAACTGCCTGATGAATATAGGTTACATTTAAGTGAAGTTTTCACTCAGAGTAATTGACGTCCTGAGCATTGACAAACAAGACCCATGCACTGCTGAATTTATTATTTGTATTGAGATGTCTCTGTGATATGTTCAATTTCCAAGAGAATTAAAAATAAATTGAAATAGTATTAAATAATAGGAAAAAGTGTAAAACCAACAGCATGATAGTGTTCATCTACCATTAAGATCAAACACTTGCTGTAAATAAGGCCTCTAAAGTGAAGAAGAGGAGCTGCGTTTTCTGTTTAACATCAGAGGTGAAGTTAGTTTGAGTTTCCTTTCTTAAAAAGGAAATGTCAAGATGAATGTGTGATTTACTGAAAGAGAAATCAAAACACTCTACTGAAGTTAAAGCAATACTTTGTAAGTTTGATAATAATAGGCATACTCTAGATGTGCATTATATTTTGTAGGATTAACAGCTGTCTCTGTGGAGATAAGTACTTTTTTTGAAATTTTCAAATTTTTCTAAAATATTGTAAAGCAAGGAGTACTTCATCATGGTAAAAAGTCCTTGTTGCAGTTTGTATTTTTAAGGACAAGTAACCCAAATTCTTCTGAAGCTTATGCTAATGCACTGAGAGTCATTTCTGTAACGCAAATATGCTTAGTATAATGTTACTTGTTAAGGTGAACTGCAGATAATCAGTTCTAAGGAAACACTGTAGATATTATGCACTCAAGACCTTGCATTTAAGGATGACAGAAATTGTAGTATTTTCTGATGACTTCATGGAATTTAAAATTACCATTGCCTACCTGCTAATTAAAAAAACCTCAAGCAAACTATTTATGGTCAACTTGAAACATAAAAACTTAATGCTTTTTTTCAAACAACTGAAAAATTATTTACAAACAACATTGTCCCAGTTTCGACTGGGATAGAATTAATTTTCCTCTCAGTAGCTGCTGTATTTTGGATTTAGTACAGGAGGAATGTTGACAACACTGATGTTTTCAGTTGTAGCTATGAAATCAAGGACTTTTTCCGGTCTCCCACATTCAGCTAATGAGCAGGTGTTCAGGAGCGGGGAGGGAGCAGAGCCAGGCAGATAGACCAAGCTGGGCAGGGGAAATACTCCATGCCATAGACATCTGATCAGTTCCTTAATGAGGGTTGGCTGGGGAGTAGGAATCTGTGCTTCTCTTTTCTGTGGGTTTGAATCCTCTGTTGTTCGGGAGTTCTAATTTTTCTGGGAGTATGGAGTTTTTTGGGGGGAGTTTTGCGAATTCTCTGAGTTCAGGGATCTGTGACCACTGCTGGGGGACTGGCTGCAAATCGGTCTTAAGGTAGTGAGAAAAATTGTATATCGTTTGTTTTGCATATTCATGATTTTCATTGTTATCAGTAGTATTACTATTATTGGTGTTAGTATTTCCTTTGTTGCCTTACTAAACTGTCTTTGTCTCAACCCACAAGTTTCCCCTTTTGTCCATTTCACCTCCCCATCCCACTGGGGGAGACTGGGAGGGGTGACTGAGCAGCTGTCTAATGCTTAGTTGCTGGCTGCTAGGTTAAAGTACGACAGCCAGTTTTGGTCAAATGAAAAGTGTAGTCGAGTCCTGAGAAAAAATATTTCAGAGGCAGGAGTGAATTTTTAAATACTTTTTATTAATTACGTCTTTCTTAATGTGAGGAAAAAAACCCAAATCAAAACAACAAATTTTAATTTACAGGTTATTTTGAATCAAGAAATCAAAATGGTTCCCTTAAAATTCAAATCACAATTTTAAACTTTATTGGAAGGAGGATCTTCTTCCCCCGGTAAAAACAATTCAGGTAAAATTAATTTGAAAAAGTGAAGGACAGAGAGGGCTCATAGGGTTATATATGCTAATCAATTTGATTTGATTAATCCAAAAAATATTGGAAAAGTAACGAGATGAACTCTTTGTCATCACCTGACAGAAAACAAAGAAGATACAGAGCCAAAATCACATAAAGTCTAATTTTCATTTTGAATAGAATGGTAGGCTTGTAGGTGAATGAAAAGTAGGAGATATTCTGTATCTTGTGTTTATTAAACAGTTTCTTGCCTTTTTTAAAATGATATTGTTAGAAGAAAACAGTATTGTCTCAATGTAATTCCTGTGTAAGGCACATATAAAGATTAATTTTGAAAAATGATATGGGAGTAGTTAGTGATAGTTTATTGTCCGTATGGGTCTGTCCTGGGTTCACACTCTTCAATAATTGATAGCTGGGTGGTGAATTAGAGATTTATGGAGATTGTATCTGAGATGTGTTCATGGGAGTAACTGCAGAGGTAGTCAAGAACAAGAAAGCGTTAAAATTAATCTCCCCCACATTGGAGGAACTGAGAAAATACAATGCAATGCAACAGGGAAAAGTGCAGTACACTTAGGGCAGATGACTTTCACTGCATTTCAAAGTGCAGCTTTGGCAGCATACTTCCAAGATGTGCACCCAATGGAGAGAAGTTAGAAAAGTGCTACCAGAAAAATACATAAGACAAAGTATGAAGTATGACCTACAAGGAAACATTGAATAAAAGGAGTGCTCCAAGGTTAAGCTGCAAAAGATTAAAAAGATGCAGATTAGTCGTTCCAATAGATGTTTTGACAGTTAAGGAGTAGTTTTGTGAAGATAAAGGATAGGAATATGTTGCTTGAAATAGCTGTGGCGGCTCTGTCACTGAAGACCTTTAAAAATCATAGAATCAGAATTGTAGAATGCTTTGCTACCCTGTTTAACAATAGGCTAAGCAAACTTCTGTCAAAGGTAACATACATGTAGATGATTTGCCTCTTGACAAGGGAGTGACTAAGTAATCTCTTACGGTGCAGTAAAGTCCTAATTATTAATCATAATGTTGCAGACCCTATTAGTGAGCTACCTAGAAGACTATACATTTTTCATCTTGTTGGTCTGGTATTGGTGGGCAAGTAACTTTCTTAGCACAGACAGATGGCATAAGAACAGACCTTCAGCTTGGCAAGAGGGAAGCCTTACATTCCCTCCGACTATCCTACATTGTGATCTACTTTTGTGCGTCGTTTGAACACCAGTTTTTCAATACACAGTGTTTCTGGAACCACATATTTAAATCCCTGCAGGACTGGCTGAGTTTTTAATGTAGTTCACTCAGAAAAATTGAAATGAGTATCACAAGTATTCTGGGTCTTTCATTTCACCTTTAAAGCTAAAGATGAGAAAAACCTTCAATCATTTTATGCAAAGTCAAATGTTTTGTAATCTAGTTTGAAAGTATAAATATTTTAGAGTTGCTCAATATGATGTCAGTTCCGGAAGTAAATGCAAAAAGAAAAAGAACAAACTGAGACTAATTCTGTAAATGTAATTATGACTTCACCCAATGACAGTCAAATACTGGGAGCAGGATCTAAAGTACGGACTTGAAATAAGATAATAATGTGCACATGTAAAGCCAAATGTATGTTGAGTGTTTGTGGGGCTGGCACCTTCATTAAAGGCATCCCTTGACTCTTCTGGCAGAGATGCTGAATTAATCTTAAAAACCAGTTACTGACATATTTCCACATTAGTATTCTAGTTTGGATACTTTTACAAGTTACTTTTGCTATTTATTGTTCATAACCATTTGGATGGTTCACGTTATTCATGAAGCAGTTACAGACTCTGGAAAATCCTGTAATATTTAGGATGAACAATCTCTGATATTGAAATGAAGGGTTCCAGCTTGTTTTCTCTGGGGTCTAAATTGATTTTTGGTCTAATCAGATCCTGCCACTTTACTCAAGGAAAATTCCATTTGTGTCAGTGGAAATTTTGATTTCTGAGTGCAGCAGGACTTGACTCATTGAAAGGAAATAATTGTCTTTTTTGTTTTGCTAGGGCTAGACGAATACTCTTGCTCATATTTACTTATGCATTGTGTGGTCTCATCAGCCTCAGAGGAGTCATTTTGTGAGTTGAAGTTTGTGTTTTTCATGAGCGTGACTAACCAGACATAGTCCTTATAAAGGAGGTAACTGCTGTGCCTGGTCATCAGATCTCCTTTTGTATGCCAGTTAAAAACAATTACAAATTGAACAGAGAATTAAGTTGTTTTTAAAGGTGCACTAAGTGCGTCACTATCTCATACTTGTTCAGATCTCTTTTATATGATATCTTTATCTTGTTGGGTAGTTGTGAATTTGTTAGCATGATTAATCCAACTACTTTCTCCAAGTTTCACTAAGAGAGTCAACTGAGATCAGTTGTGGAAAGGCCTGCAGCACATTTGGACACTAGCCATTAAGAGCTGACACTAAAGTTGACACTAAGATATTGTACAGATAACAAAGGGTAGGACAAAAACTGGTGTTGCAGTTACTACTGCAGTGCATATAGAAGAAAGAGTCAGATGTGGAGCCCTGAGTCACACAAAACCACACTCTGATTTCACCTCACAGTGAGGGTCTGTAGGAATTATGCTCTGTGGCAGTTATTCTTGAGAACCAGTTCTACAGGGGAGACTCTATGGTAGTGTTCCTGTAAGCCTTTACTTTCATCTTCCAGTGTAGAAACAGGCTAATTTATTAACCTTGTACAGACCTGTTGAAGCCTATTTGGATTCCCCTGGTTGAATGCTGAATCAGTGCCCCAACATAATAGAAATCTTGGCTACTATGCAACATTTACCCATTTTAGATGTGTATCTCCTGTAACAGATAAATATTTTTTAGACACACCTAACAACTATTTTTTGACTGTGCAGTAAACCAAATTTTGCTGTTTGGCTTATACTTTTTCTTGCAAATCACAGAACACTATTTATAAAACAAGCTGCACAATCACTGTTCTCAGTAGTATGGTAAATAAACTACTTGACTTCAAGTGTATATTCAATGCATTTTAAAGATTTTTACGCTCGTACTGAAAATTTTGCAATGCTTTCCATAGCTACCAGCTGTCCATTGAAATACCATATAACAAATATGGAGGGCATATGAAAACAAATTTTAGAATGTTCAGCCATGTGTAATTATATGTGCAAGTTTCTTTTTTTTTTACTAGAACCGTTAGTTGTGATTCTTACCAGGTTTGTAATGTGACTTATCCTTAAAAACATTGTCTCCAGCAAAGCTTGCTGATTTACAGGAGCTGATGATCCAGCCCATTATGTGATACATTGTGTTCTAGAAGTTTAAAAATCATTTTGAGATCTAGATTTGAAGGAGTTTTGGAGGTGCTCTAGTTCATGAAATCCAGTGGCTGGGATGATACTGAGGCTTAGCCTAGACTTTTTAATCTTACTGTTCATAAAGCTATATTTTTCCTTTCCATGTAACAATGCCCCACCTTCACACTGACCAGCTCACTTTACTTCTAATCTGCACTATGTCCAGAACAATTTCATGCTTTCTACACTTCAAATATCATGCTGAGTTTCAATGATTTGTTATAGATTTCCCTGGGATTCTTGAAGGTGAATGTGCTCAACAGTCTGTAGGTGTTTTCAAGTAGAAGGAAACCAAGGAGCAATGTTTAGTGCATATATCTGAAAAATTATTAGCAGAATAATGTCTCAAATTATGATTTTTTATTCATAAGCTTGCTAATCATTGTAATTTACCACTGTGCATTTATTTCCAAGTAGCTTCCCTGACAAATAAAAAAAATTGCCTCACACAAATCAGCAAGTAATTAATATACTTCAGTCTAATTGGATTTGGATCAGTGGACCCACACTACTGCAAATAGGGTTGTAGAGAGAATGAACTACAATAGACAGATGTGTTAATAGATTGATAAAGTGATTGTGTAGTCGACAAGACACACCAAAGTACTAAATAGTGTGGCATGCACTTCATATTAATGCATTTCTTTTCTGGCTTTCGTCACCTTTGGAACAATGGGAACCACCCACACACTTGTTCTTTTATTTAAAATTATCTCATGTAGGGAATACCCTAAAAAACCATATAAGTTGTTCAGTGAAATATATGTATTTATACAAGTTGCATATATAAACTTGAAACAAATGTGATGGGAGGGCTGTGGACTCCTGCTGACTTGATACTGCATTAAATCAAAAGATTAAACCTTCTCTTCAGACATGGCTTCAGGCTGTTGCATCCGTGAACTGATGGAATGTGGATGTCGAAAGCTTAACAAATCTATCATAGTCGTATATTTGACTCCACCTGGAAGTGGATTAAGCCAGGGAATTCAGAGTAGCTAGGTTTATGGATAATCTCATTTAGACAAGTAAAGTCTGAGACAGGCTTCTGTCAGTTCCTGTTCTGAACCTATTTTAAATCTTTGTTTTCTGGAGGCAAATATGATTTCTGCTTTGCTAGGTACTGATCATCAGAGCTGTGTAAAGCTTGAAAATGTTATGACTTGAGGGATTTCAGGACCTGCGCTTACCATTGTTTGTATTCAAATCTTCTTGCAGTGCATGTTTTTTACCTTAAATTTGAGTTTTTTGTTGTTTCGGTCTTGGGTTGGGGTGAAAAGATTAAAAATAAGAAATATAAAGTGTTCACGTTTCCCCAAATTTCCCAACAGTCAGCAATCTTAACATGCTGCACAATGCTAAGAATGCAGAGATTAGTAATCATTTAAGACGGATGTATTCTTTAAATTAAGAAATTTTGTTCCAAATGCTTATCCTTCTTCAGATATGTTGACCATTGCATATTTCTTAGTTTAGGTATCTTTTTAGTATTTCTGGGATAAAATCTGGATCACATGAAAATCAGCAAGAACAGATTTTCTTAATTGCCATGGGGGGAAAAAGTTTTCCTATAATGTTGATATAGGACTGCATAATATATATTAATGTTGTTTTATATAATGTGAGGTACATAAACTGCACAATAGTGGGAGGCACTACAACTCAGAGTCATTCAGTCACAATTCCTTCCATGTAATTTTCTCAATCTGCATTTGGAAGGGTGGGGGTGAGGACATGGTGGCATTTTCTGACTGACCTATGCAAGTAGTAAAACTGTCACATTGCTGACTTGCAGACTCCAAGAAGATATGAGTAGTCCGTAGTAAGTAAATAAGAAAAGCAACCTAAATAGAGCCTTTCATCATGGAAAATCTCAAATTACTTTACACATAAAAGAAAATTTACAAAATACCTGTGATAGTAATAATATAGAAAGACAAATGCTGTAATTAGAACAGCATAAAAATACATATATTACTGTAATTGATAAATCTGCGTGCAGAAATTTTAGAAATCTTGTTAATGTTTATACTAGTTTACTACAATACAATATTTAATGGATTCGTGCTCTGAGTCTTCCCGTCTTCCTTTTGTCTTGCTGTGACTGCAAGTGCAGTACGTTAGGAGAAAGAGCAAACTGAAGTGTGCAGAAATTTTGAGTTGTCCGTCACACCACATAACACATGGCTGGAGAAACTGACAATTGAGAGGGTGAGTAGCAGAGTGAGTTCACTGACAGAAGGAGAGGAGGGTGTGCTTGATTGTTGTTGGATTTATTTGGGGGAAGATGAGTGGAAGGAAAGTACTTACATTATGTGGAAAATGCCAGGATGACTCTTAGCTCTCCTTTTTCTTACACATGCCAGAAGGTCTGACCTCTATCCAAATAGGTGTTTGGCCCTAGAAGCCTGAATACAAGTTCTCTCCATTACTTGCAGAAGATAGCGGCCTACATTAACCGTGAAAGGTCAATAGGGTTATTCCAGGAAAAAATAAATGATGGTGCTGGTCAGAGAAGCCTTTCCTAGATTAGGAAATAAGTGAAGCTCTTCTCTTGAGAGAGCTGTCTTCTTGGGAAGAGCCTGCCTTGAGCTAAAATTCGAAACATTACAAATAAGTTCTGTTCATATCCATCATAAATGTTTATAGTAACTTTAGGAAAGGACTGGAACCAAGACAATACAAAAAAAAAATCCATTCGTGAAGCCAAACACCACTTTGTTCACCCTTCTGTCAGGATAGAGCACATTCTTCAGTGATGTGCATCGTGATGATCGTCATCACTTACACTTGTCTGCACAGCTTGAGGCCTGTTTGTGAATGCTGGCTGCACGGTGACACAGGCAAGGGCATATCACAATCAGCACAGATCTGAAAATCGAAATAATTTCACAGTTCTGCCCCTGCAAAGAACTGCAGGTGATGCAGTGTATTTAACACCAGTAAGTGTTTTAGTAGTTAGTAACACAGGGGTGTGTGGAAGGTGAGAGAATCTGCTTTATTAAGGTTATCCAAAGACTTCTTCAGTGCAGCTGGGATAATAAGTAAAGGGGAAAGTAATAAACAAGAATGCACAGAAACACAAGTCTGGTATGCAGGGTCTAACAGAGACAATGCCAAAGACCAGAAGTCTCCACTCATTGGCTGACGGGCATGTAACAAACTCCAGGTACAGGTTTAAAGAAGGTCACCTGGACTTTCTAACTGATAAGAGGGGGGAAACAAGAGAAACATCAGGATTTGGGACATTAGAGGGGAAATGTGTGGGACTATGCAAAATTTATAGAACAATGATAAAGGGAAGGGGATCAGTAAGGAACAAAGGGGGCAAAAAGGAAACAATTTTTTACTGTGAGGTTGATCAAGGACTGAAACATGTTACCCAGGGGTGTTGTGGAGCCTTTGAAGATACTCAAAACCTGTCCGGACATGGTCCTGGGTAAACGGCTCTACATGGCCCTGGTTGAGCAGAGAGGGTTGGACCAGATGACCTCCAGAGGTCCCTTCCAGCCTCAACCATTCTGTGATAGACATAAAGGGGTATAAGAGGGGCTGGACACATGTATTAAGTGGTTGGCCAGCACAGTTTTTGACCAAGTCCTGAAGGTGATCACCACAGTCTGTCCTATCTCCTTGTTAAATTATTTCTTAACCGTCTTTCTGTGTAATCTGTGTAATTTTCTATGCCAGAAAATGGCAAGACAGGCATAAGTGGATGTGGGTCTGAGTGGAATCAGACCAAGGATGTGAGCACCCCTAGGCCTTTGATGCCAGCAACTAATGCTGAGTGTCTCAGCATCAGTAGTTAGAGGGACCATCACTCTCTGGGTTGTCCTTGTCGGTGCTACAGTCTTTGTGCCCTGGGTGCAAGCTATGGGGGTAAACAACGTGAGTGGGATTGGTATCAGCTGCTACAGTCAGACGGGGGGTAGGTGCCCCAGGGCTGTGGTTTCGCTACTGGAGTGAGTGGGGGCTCACCACCATCTTGAGATGGTGAACTTGATTCATTTTAATACATATTAATGAGCTCTCTAGGTGACAAACAGCCACAGATCTGTGCACAGTAATATGCAGTCACTGACTGGATGGTAACTGAGGGTCTTCTGGATTTGTCTGATGGTCAGCAGGTACGGTTATTTGGGAAACTGCAATATTTCTGAATTTTGGCAGGTTTTTTTTCAGGTCTTTATGACAGTGAAAGGTTAGAAAAAGTTTATGATGGAAAGTAATTTGGTTAGTAATTATCAAAATGGTAAATTTGACAGACAACTTTGCTGCACTAGTTAAGGAAGGAACAAAAGCAATGTTAGAGTAGCAGTCTCAGAAAAGCAGATTCAATATAGCAAACAACTGGAGAAGATAATATAATGGTTAAGGGGATGATGAGTGGCCTCTGTCAGGCCTCTGGGTGCACTGATGGCCTTGATCAGCATCACCTTGGGCCTCCATCCACACCCCTGATCCCAGGAGCTCTGTTTAACCCCAGCCTGAGACCTTTAATCCTTGTTTGGGCTATGTTCGGAGGCTGGGACCAGGACTGAGGTCAGGACGCCTGGTCTCTATCCCAAACATGATCTTGTTTAGATATGGTGCCTCTTGATCCAGGTCTCAACCAGTGGGTAGGGGTCCTGGCTTGACTTCAGTCCTGTCTTGTCACTATGGACCTGCCTGATGATCACTGGACCTGATCTTAAGCCTGATCTATGGATTAACTTCCTGACTTGGCCTATGGTATTGCCTTACAACTTATCTTCTTGGTTGGACCTGGACACTAGTTCCAGTTCTTGCTCGCCTTGCTGATTCTGCTGGCTGGCAGTGATGCCCAGTGACGGGACCAGAGGTAGTGGACAGAAACTGAAATACAGTAGGTTCCCTCTGAACATAGGGAAGCAGGTGTTCTGTTTTGGGTTGGTTTTTTTTTTCTGTGAGGATGATCAAGCACTGGTACAGGTTGCCAAGGGAGGTTGCAAGTCATCTGGATGTGGTCCTGGGCAATTGGCTTCGGGTGGTCCTGCTTGAGCAAGGAGGTTGGAGGAAATGACCTCCAGAGGTCCCTTCCAACCTCAATAATTCTGTGATTCTGTCCCCGCCTTACCTCGACACCCCCACTGCAGATACTCACTGTGCTTCAACACCATCAATCGCTGGAAAATCATAATGGCAAGTGTAATGTTGAGAAAGGATATGATGTATACTGTTGGAAAGCTTTTATTATGGACCTCAAAATGTGAATTATATTTTAAAAAATGACTAATGAGGAAAGTGAAGAAATATCACAATCAAAGTGAGAAGATGACAGTGAATTTCATTAGAAAGGGACAGAAAAGGCAATAAACAAAGGTTCTGTAACCCCACTGGTAGACAATACATACATATAGACACAATACTCAATAGGAAGTAAAATAATGGATGATGTACAGAAGGTAGATGGGGTCCATTCTTTTGGGTTTTTTTTTCTTTTGCTTTTGTCTTTACAGATTTAAAAGATACAGATCTATAGACCTCTAACATTTCCCAGAGTAAACCTCTGGAGCATGCTTAAACAAGTCAATACAATTTAAAAACCTTTGTAAATACCATTGTGGGCTAACAGAGGATTAATGTGGTCATGGATTACTGGTAAAAGCAAATATAGTATTCATTTTTAAAAAGTGAGAAAGAATTAAAAGAAACCAGGGAATAAAAACTTAGGCAGACTCACTTTGATACTGGAGCAAACCATTAAATGAACAACTTAAAATTATCCAAAAGAAATGATGAAAGATACCCAAGATGGTAAAGAGCAAATCAGGTCAAATCAATCTATATTTCAATTTTTTTGCAGATTAACTAGCTGGGTGAGTGAAAGACATATGGATGTGACATACTGCAACTTTAATAATACACTGAGCTTTTACTTACCCATTCTAATGCATTAGCCCTACCCAAAACTGGGCCAAAGACTGCACTACTCCTGCCCAGCAGTGTCTAAAACGTACTGTATGCTGTGTCATCTCTACAGCTGCTGCAATGTGGAATGTGCCTAACTAAAAAAGTATCAATTAGCTAGTAAAATTTGGTTGTGACCCCATCCGTTATAAGATCTTCAGTGAATTCATACTTAATCAAACAGCACTGAAGATACGGAATCAATATCTTCCTCATTCTTCTGTTTCTCCTGATATATTTACTGTTGTCAATGTACTCAGGCTGCTCAGTTACATTACATATTCAAGCTTACAGTCAGTGATATCTTTATCTTGGGGACTGATCAACATTGTTTTTCTTCAGATTGCAACAGCCTAGGAGAGGATACAGCCAGCTTCTCTTTCTCAGATAAGAAATAGTGATTTCTTAACTCTCTGTAGGCTGAGTTTGATTATCTGCACAAATGCTCCAGCCCTTCATTAGGGCCAGTGAAAAAGTAGAAGCGCTACTGTAAAGTGCAGTATTATTAGAATTGTCTGCTCTGTTTTATATAAACGATGACCTAACTGTAGTGATTAATACCCATCACAGAGTTTAAGATATGAAGGGGCTACAGGCCAGGTAGCCTAGCACTAACCACCAGCTCTTCCAGACGCCAAGGGTATGTGCATTGAAAAGCCCTCCTTTACGCAGATGCAGACTGTTCTTTTGAGAGATGTCTGTTTTGGCATTGCTGGATTGAACTCTGTGACTTTAGTAGTTTCACAGGATTTTTTGTTTTGTTTTTGCTTGCAAGGGAAGTGAAGAAAAGCAGTAAGAAAAGTTCTATTAAATTCAAAAGTACCATTAAATTGCATTGCAAGGCTGGACTACTGATCCTCAGGCATGGCACACCCTGTCTGTCTGGACTCTGAAGAGGAATCTAATTTAGAAGTTATATGTCAAACTTTTAAGAATGTAAAAATATACGTTAAGAGGCCCAAAATATTTTTTTTTGACTCCTCTGTAAAATGAAAATTGTTTCCTACAGCTATGGGTTTATAGCCTGGCGTTGAAGTAAAATCTTCCACTAAATGCTTCAGAGACATCAACAGTGGCTGTGAAATAGTTGTCACTCTATAAAAACAAAATGGGAAGGAGAGTGGACATCAACAACTCTGTTTTTTTCCCCAGTAGAAGTATGCAATGCAATTTCTTGATAGCAGAACTGTGTTTAGAAAAATTAAAAATGCATCACATGACAAAATTTCCTACCTGAGAAATTAATTTATGTCATGTTGATTTTTGGCCTTTACAAGACTGAGTGAACTAAATAGGTGTACAGAATGCCACATCAAAGGCAGACAAGTAACAAAGATCAAAAAGAATCAGACAGACTGTTTCAATATAAGCACTCTAAGTTTCCAAAAGTTTTTATCCCATTCACAGTGTATTTTTAATGTTGATATTAAGTTAGGACACGATACCCAGTCAACGGAAATGGGATAAATTTGCCTTCTTTAGCATTGCATCAAACTAGCTGAATGCTGTTACAGTTCAGTCACACATGACATGACTTCAGTCTGTTTGATGTAACATTATTTTCTAGTGGCGTGGTGGGAAAAAGCAAACTTAATTTGAGAAAAAATACAATCTGGGCCTTTGAAAAATTCCTTAAAAGTCATATAAAACTTTTGTGATGTAATTATAATTCTGGATACTGGGAAGAAATATTTCTTTTAGTAAGCATTCCTAAGGCTCCATATAAATACATTTATCATTATTTTTTATATCTGTATAGTGCAAGAAGAAAATTAAAAGTATAATTTGGGTAGCTCGGTGTCTATGAGTAAATGTGCAGTTAGAGAACACATTTGCCATAGTTGCTCTAGGAATCCAATAACCAGTTGCATGCGTTTGAGAAGCAACAGTGATGTGATACCTAAAGTGCTATGGCACAGCTGGGAAAAAGTGTCAGTTGCTTTTGATCCTGGCTTCCCACATCCCACTTGCACAGCCTTTTCAGCTGGGCTGGTGGATTCAAATGTGAATTCTCTGTTTGGGCTGGATCTTGATTTTGATATCTTTAGGTGCTACATAATCCAGTCAAACATATTTCTTAATGTGTGCCCAAGTTGGGTTTTGATTCTGGAGTTTATGTTCAGTTACTGTTAAATTTTAACTTTATTCTGTTCTTGCCAGTCTCCCAGACTCCTTTCTAAACAAGCAAATGACCTTATGGTCTCCCTGGCTGTCAGGTTTCTTTACATCTGGAGTCATTCCTGGACTTTAAGTTTTCTTACCCCATGCTGTGTTTGATGAAGAGGGCTGGAATGTTCATTCTTATGTACTGCTAGGAAGACAACATCTAGTTCTTGCCCACTGAGTGGTTGGCTGTATCTGTGGGATGTACATCGTTGCTTATCTTGTTGAAAGAATCACTGAATACATCCTATTCAGTGATAAAATTTTGGCCTAGCATATTTGCAAATAGAGTAGTGCCCATATGAAGCAAGGGAAGCCAGTGTGCTGCCAAGTGGTGATAAGCAGTGAAGAGTGTAGTCAAACACGTGACAGGGAGAATGTTATCTGCCTGTAAGACTTCTTCTATGAAGGTCAATGCAAGTGAACCTCTCCAAAAGCGGGATGGGGGATGTGAGGGTGGCAGAATTTAAAAAAGGAAAAAAAGGAGGACATTTCTTCTAGACTGGATGTTATTGTGATTGTTGCTAGCTATACGTAGTAGAAAGTAGCTTTGTTCAGCAGGATCTCTCTGTGAAAGCAGAATGATTATCCACATCTCACAGATGGGAAGCCATGGAAGAGAAATTAAATGGCTCAACAACTGTGTCAGAGAAAATATGTGGCAACAGCAGAAATTAAAGCCAGGTTTCTCATGTCCTTGTCTAACTGTATGCTGGTGAGTTCCTTCTTCCTCTTTCTGATTCTTATCTCCACAGAATACTATCCTAGCCTTATGGAAGACACTAGAAAAAGTGAAAGAGAGGAAAAGAACATGACTGGGAGAAGAGAAGGAATGTTCTTTGTGGTATGTTTTGGGAAGGGAGTCCAAGAAGGACAAATATAAACAGTCATTTAAAAAACAGGCTGCCTGCTTTTCTTGCTTTGTTCTGATTCCTCCCACTCATCAGTAAAATGAAAATATTATACAAAAAATTCCAGGAAAGTGATTTCAAAGAAAAAAGAACTGGTTGGCAACTTCTACAAATAGGCCTTTTTATTTCTTTCAGCTTTTCTGCTTTGTGGTCAGTGCTTCTTCCCCATCAAACACGTTTGTTTTCCCCATGCAGTCTGCTTTAAGTATACTAAAATTAATATTCTAATGCAGATTGTTTAAGGACTTGACTGTGTTTAAAGTTTGCCTACAGTTTAGCTGGTGTCAGCGTAGATAATTTCTATCTAAACCAGGCTTAGTATTCGGACATATGATAGAAGGTGAGTGCTAACAGCAGCTTGATAGAGTGCCGCTTGCCGGCAGAGTGTCTGTAGGATCTGAGGATTGTGACTGCTGTGCCCTGAAGCAAGCAGCTGCTTGCTGAAGATGTGAATGACCTCAGCTGGCTGGCCCTACTGCCAGACTCCATTGCTGTCCTCACAGATCTGGCAGGAGCTGACGTTCGCTTCCTCCTTGCTCTGCCCCAGGTCAGACACTACTCTTCAGCACCCAATTTCCCTGGCAGTTTGTGTGAATGCAGCAGAATAGGAAGGGGTGCAGCTAAAGTGTGTTGCAGATTCCCCTCTGCTGCTCTTTCACCTTGGATGTGATGCATAGCAAAGTTTCAGACAGGCAACCTGGGAAACTGGGACCTGCAGCTGTTGCAGTCAGACTGAGTATAGCCCACCTAGGAGGACCCTTGGCCCAGGTCAGTTATAAACTTATAGAAAAAAGGCAGATATTTGTTAACATTATACTTTTTTTTCCCCTTCATAAACTGAAATAGGGTTGCTAGTTTCTAAACTGCAATAAAATGGAGGTAAATATATGCAAGAGATATCAAAAATCCTACATTCTCTAAGATGGTATTATTACTTTTTAAAAATAATCATAGTAAATATGACACATTAATTTACTTGGTTTATCCTAGGACTGAAGCTTATTATACTTTGTTTAATTAGATTACAAAAATATTCAAGTGGTAACATTGGTTACCGTTTTTTCTACTGTTTATCAAAATGAAATATCAAATAAACTAGAAAACAAGATTTAGGTCAAATAAGTTCGTAGTAATCAAACTAATTGTAAGAAGAAAAAATAATTCAAAAAACTACAAATAGAAAGCAGGAGTAAAGAAATATACTTAAAGTTTAAGTAATAATCCTTGCTTGTTTGCTAGTTTCAGTGAATAGAAGTGGTCATTTATTTCACTTTGATTCAAAGAAGTGGTTTTCAAAATAACGTACAGATGACTTCTACCTGGCTTCAATGATAACTGAGAAAAGAAATCATTTGTAGGCTTAAATTTACCTTTTAGGAGTCTGTACTAATGGAGGATTTGAAATCCTGTGACTGGAACTGAAAGTAGGTCTCTGGGGATGGCGCTGCATAATTATAGCATTGCTCCAAGAGAGATAGGAGAGAGTTTTTGGAGATGTGCATAAGACCTGAGGGGAAACTAATGGCTGATGTTTGATGACTTCTCATGTTAGAATAGTGTTAAAAAAATTTGAAGATAGTACTGCAGTTTGAACTGCCAAAAGAAGACTGGTCCTGATTTTCCTCTGACTTGCATAATGTTACCACTCTTAATTCCAGGAAGTACCACATATAGTTCTGGTTTACATGACTGTAGCTGAGGCAGGAGTTTAGCTCACTTAATGAAATGTATTCTGGCTATACAGTTCTAAGAAGTTTTTGTTGTTTGTGTTGTATATCCTATGCTAGTATGGCTGGTGACTTTAAATTATTTGGGAGAAGGAATTGGTGTCCAACATGTTCATAAATATTGCCATTGGAGACTTCACACCTGCTCCAGGAAATCCCTTCCAGTGCTTCACCATGTTTTCTACTAGGCATTTTGCCCTTAGATATCTCCTTAATCTACTTTGCCGTAAATTAAGCCATTATATCTTTGCTTATATCCCAGATATGAAAAACAGATTATTGCTTCGTTTTTGCAGCAGCAGGTTACCGCTTTCTCTGTCAGTTTCCTCTTCCTTCCATTAACCAGCCACAATTTTCTACATGTTTTCTTGTAAGTAATTCTCTTAAATTAACAATTTGTGCTGCTTTCCTCTGAACTTTCTCCATCTTTCTTAAAAATGTACTGTCAAAACCTGGACACTGGAATCCCACTGATATCACATTATTTCTGCACAAACAGATAATTTCACAGCTCTCTTTTCATAGGTATATTGTACATATATATGTATATAACCATGTATGTGTATTTCAGCAGTAGTGCAGTATGTTTTACTGCTGTTTACCTTCTGATTATGCACAATAATACATAATTCTTTCCTGCAGAAATGCTACCTAATCTCTTATTGTCTGTTTTGTATTTGTGCAGATATTGTCAGACTGCAATATTCTGTTCTTTTGACCTTTTTTACAGCTGTCACACCAAGCTGACAGAAACACTTTAAATTGTCTAAAAGTAGGGTATTTTTCAAAAAAATGTGAAAAATTGTGTTATTGCAGTTCAGATTTGTCTCAGTAACTGACTGCAATTACATTTGATGTGTTTCTTGCTATAATAAAAATGTACAGATGATCTCTTTATCTACAGCTGATACAAACAACTCTTGTGGAACAGAGCAGCATTAAGACAATAATCTAAACCAGATACAAAGATTTGTTTAAAAACCCATTTTACATTTTGAGAAGAATACAAAGGAAAATAAATAAAGCTCAGTCTATTTCTCCATGACTATAAGACGATATTCCTAAATGTAATTAAGGTAATACTCCAGATTGCCTGTTCCTGGTCTTCGTCTTGGCTAGGAGACATTCTCCCAGCAATTAGAGGCATTTCAGACTCTCCTATATGTCAGCTCTGGGATTGCTTGCTCATTTTCTGGGGACGAGCTGCCAGTTAGAGATTGCCATGAAAAAAAGCACGTAGGTCTTCTTTACCTTCCTTTCAGCAGCTTCCACAAAGTTCTCAAGAAAAGCCCTTTTTTTCTCCCTTCTCCATTGCTTTATGTAAATTCTAAGACAGGTATTTTCAGTCCTTTACTCTGATTCACTGCAGCTTTGGAACTAGACAGGAAAAAAACAGGCTCAGCTGATCCTTTCCGAAGGTGAAGGGAAGAAAGGGAAAAACTACTACAGCTGCTAAGGGAGCAGAGGCGACTGCTTATGGATGGAAGTGAACTGGAAGACATAAGAGTGCCTAAATACATTGTGCTGAAGTTGAACTGAAGTGAGTACTGGGTTGATTGGAAAGTGAGAGGATGAGGTGACTTCCTGAGCTGAAGAGCGGATAGCCAGAATGACTGGGTACACACAGCCTTTCAGTTAAGTAGACTATTGAACTGCTAGAGCTTCAGATACGTATTTTTGTATCTGTAAGATTTGAAAGACTATAAACTACAAATTTTGAAAGCTTTCAAGTATCTGTGAAAAATAGGCTGTTCTACTGATTTCAATGGAAATTTTAGTGTATCTATGTCATTTGGTGTTCAACGAAAGATTACTTCATCTTTTCAATTCTAGTTCTAGTTTAATGTGAAGGATTACGTAGAATTTGGGAAAAATACTAGTGAGCCTCTCTACATAAGTGCTTATTTCAGGGAAAGCAGTTGAACGGAAAAAAATGTAATATGATCTTTTTTCATGGTTTTAGCTTTTCTAGTTTTTTTGTGGGTGTATGAATGTTATAAGGCTTTCCAGGCTTCTTTGTGAATGTGAAGTAACATCACTGTGTGATATGAGCATTAACCTGGAACACTTCAAAATTTACATGGTTTCAGTTTAACCATCGAATAAATATACAAAATAGGCAAAGTTCCCAGATTTCACTGCACTTGAGGTTTTTTTATCCCAAACAAAAAGTTCATAAAGCCTCATATGTTGTAATTATTGATTATTGGGTGTATCACGGCTTGGTTGAGAGAATACATACAGTAAAAGGCCCCAGTGAAGCACAAAGATTTTAACTTAGTAAGGTTTGTATTCATCTGTCTAACTTTAGGGATCTTTAGAAATCTTGCTGTGAAATGCTCTAGTCAATGGAAAGGAAGGCACAGCCATCCACGTCAGGAATGAAGCTGATTTTGAAAGTGCTTGTTTCTTGTTTCCTACTGACTATAGAAGGAGTTTACAATACTAAGCATCATAACTTGGATATCTCAGTTAAATTCTTAGATTCATATGAATCTGGGCATCAGAATTTTACTTCTCAGTGAAGTATTCTGATAGTGCTGATGTTATAGGTTATCAGTTGGTCTGCTAATAAAAATTTTCAAATATTGGAGTGCCTTGTTTCTACACAATTGAAATACATTTAAATTTAAGAATTAAGTAATTTAAATACAATTTAAATTGACAAGGCAGCTGGTATTTGGAACCGTATTGGCACATGATGTCGTTCAGCAGAATCTATTCCAAATTCACTTGTGATCTTAAACTTAAATCAACTTTCATACAGATACAGGGTGGAACTTTGTTGAATTATTGTTGCTTCCCATGTATATAAAATAGTCTCAACTATTCCACACATTATATTAGTTGTTTTCTGGTACTTGGGCTAAATTATGCTTAATTTTCTATTGATTATATTTCACTCAATATCTATTTAATAAGGATATTTAATTGTATCATTTGAGTCCTTTTGGATTTCTAATTGGGGAATACCTGGGTATTAATTAAGATTAAACAGTTGAAGTACTTCAGCATCATACTTTAGAGTATTAATTAAGGATATGAGATAGTAATTTAGAGACAGTTGAACTTCTATTGCTTATATATATTCTACAATGGATTATTCCCGTTGAAAATGTTCATGAATGAGGTGAGTGGTGATCATTAAGAGTCCATTGGCTTAGTGAGTAGTATCTTAGTATGTGATTAATTTCACTTAAAAAACAGTCTATATGCTTACCAGATTAATAAGCAATAAGTAAGGGCAGTACAGATGGGCTGCATATTTTGAACAGTTGTATAGAAAATTAATATTGCACAAAGGTTTGTTCAGCAATTATTTCTCCTATGAGTTAACATTGCTCACTAGGGTAATTCCACTAAATTTTCTAGTTAAATTGCTATGATGATTACTGGTGAAGAAACCGAATTATCTCAAAAGTTTAAGTCAAAATAGCAGGAGCTGCAAAAGGAAGTGAAACTTGGAAACTATCAATGAAGTGAGGAGGGATTACTCAGTGCCAGGCTTCCAGGTGCAAAAAGCAACCGTATCATGAATTTTAGTAAGACTGTCTCTTGATCATGCCTTGTTCACATGGAATTCAGTCAGACATTTCCTGTTTTCAAAGCAGAGAGTTAAAACACCTGAAACAAACGTTGTCTTCTATTCTCTCAGTCATTTCCATCTCTGTCCTTCCCTTGCTACTTTCTTGGACTTAAATAGACAGTAAGTGAAACTGGATAGCAGTTTCATAATATTGAATCCATGTCCGCAATTATTTCAGAGAGACTGTTGCTACTTTTTCCTAAGAACTTATTAATTCATAATACTGTGGAAGTGTTTGAAATGTTCTCCTTTTTAAAGCCACTGGGTAGACCTGCTAGCAGTTTGTAAAACTTCTTTTTTAAGGTAGGTTTACTGCCCACCCAGAACCCTAATCTGATAACACTGACATATCACCTGTGCTTGAATGAGCTGAACACTTGAAAGGATGGGCAGTTTGGAGCCAAATTTCTGATTTTTAATCATAGAATTGGAGCTGAATCAAATAAATGCATATCTGTGTTACAGTAACTGTGATGGTGAATAGGACATGTTAAACCCATCAGTTTACCTCAAAAAGTTTCTGTGGGCCACATTCTTCCAAGTATGATCTTGCTAAGCCGTTCTCAGCAGAAATCAAGACCAGAATTTCTTTATAACATTAATCCTGCACATTTACAGTCACATACAGAGACTATTAATAAAAACTGAGTAAGAGCAGGATGCAGTTACGTAGTTCAGATCACTTATTCCATGATTGCTTATTCCACAGTCTCACAATGTATAGACATTGCAAGTTATGCTTCTTAGTGTGAATTCGTCTTATTTAGGAATCCTTCTGGGAGCAGAAAGGTGCAATCCTCACGGATTCCCAAACAAAATTGTCTGTATTTCACCTGAACTTCATTCATGGCCTGTAAGGTCTATGAGGGTTCTTACACTACATTCCTACTCTTTCATTGCTCATGCCTGTTCAGGTTGCAGAACCTGCTGGCAGATAACATACAGACTGATGGAACACGGAAAAAAAAGAGGAAGAAAATCTTTCAGTGCTCTAATATCTTTCAGTGCTCTAATGTGCAGAGGAAGGGAATTTGCTAGTGCTAGGTGTAGAGAAGAATAAAAACCCAGCACAACTCAGCAAGCATTTTGCCTTTTACAAGAGCAACGTCAGAAAAATTCAAAATCTTTTTCACCTGATGTGCCTTGGTTTCCAAGACTGGCATGGCTGAACCATCTGAAAATGACCATTGGAGGAGTACATTCTTGGCATAAAAGGGAATGATCTTCTGAAACAAAGTATCCAGATGCACCAAAGCTGTTTAGCCTCAGAACTGGTGTGCATTGTGGGTAGAGGCAAAAGTCCCAGTTAGATTGCATTGAGAAAGCTGGACAGGGAGCATGGCTAAACAGCTAAAACCTTCTGTATGGAAGTAATTACAGGCCTGTCTGAACACCCTGAGCCAATCCACTACTCCAGGAAGAAAAGCTGTACCTTTTCTTCCAAGGTGAACCTTGCAGAAACATCTTTTCAGTTAGGGGAGATGTAGGTTTTCCCTTCCAGGGAACAGGTAACAGGTCCCAGCTAAGGTTCCATGTGGAGACGGACTCACCCCTGTGGAGCGTAACAACAAGGTCTCTGCTCCCTTTGATCTCTTGTCACCTACCTGTAATGGAGTTTTATTCATAGAGTGGAAGAGTTTAGAGCTGCCTCTCCTAAAGGACTACTCAGACCTACTCTTGGCTATTCAGAGTTCAGGTCTTCAAAGGATCTTCTGATTTTATTCACCCAGTTTCTCTGTTCAGTCTCATTTTTGGCTGAGAACATACTTTCTAGCTGTAGATTTAACTTTGTGGTGAGATTCTTGAAACTTTTCGAATGTTCTGCACAAAGAATATACGATTGTGAAATTCTTTTCCATGAATTGTACTTTAGGGGTTTGGTTTTAATTAATGATGGGATAACAACTTTTATATTAAAACCTGATTTTGTAAAGTGCAATTGCAGCAGATGAATGAAACATGTTTACTGAGCATGAGGTAATGGAAATTAAGAGTGTTTCTGAGAGAAAGGCATCTCTTTTGAGAGGAAGAAAAGGAAGAGAATCATGAAGGCTCTCAAGACCAAATTATTCTGACACAAAACAGAAACCACCTTCATATGGTAATGCAGAAAAGTCAGAGGTGGCAATTACAGTACTAAGAGGAGAGGGAAAAGTTTCAGAGAAGCAGTGACAACTGATTTTGAGAAAGGTACAACGAAAGCTTTGAGAGAAATGGATTTGTGGCTAGAAGTTGAGCTCCAGTTTGAAGACTCTGATGCCAAAGATTTAAGGTTTGAGCTCTTGAGTGTTGCTGTTCGCTCAGTGTGGGCATTGAGAGGATCACTCTTGTTTACGCAGATAACTGTTTTCACGTAATCTGAAGGAACATGGTATTCTGGAGAATTCCATAGACTCAGTCAAATCCATCTGATTTTAGTTCAGCAGTTCAAAATGTAAAGAGTAGCCTCACTTTGACAGAGAAGGGAAAAATGAGTGATCGTATTGAGTCACATTTCATTAATAAGCCAGGCTAAAAATAGATGAGAAAGCTTTAACACTGGAATTGTGAACTAATCTTATGTTACATCCTGTAGACAGGTCTGAAGAGCCAGTGACACAAGACAAAAAAGGAAAAGTCAGAACTTCGTTAAGGCTATAAATTTCTTCAAGAGGGAAAAAAAAAAGTCAGCCTTTAGAAAGATTTTTTTAGATACAAATATGTATACTGCCCTGGTATAATGGAATTTCTTAAGATTTACTATATCTCTTATCCCCCGTTTGGTGAGAAGAGTGCATGTACTGTAAAGCAGATTGTGGTCTAGTCATCACTGTGCAATGAGATCCAGGCAGATACCTTGAAACTGAAGGAATCACTGTGAAAAGCAGCATGGAGAGGGAAGGAGAGAGAAATTGTTTATGGCTACTGAAAAGCGGCTCTTGGTTAAACTCTTCTGAGAACTTTAGAACAGTGAATCTGTTCTGATGAATTCAGTTTTATTTCATATATAAGGGGATGATCCAAATGCACATAATGACACAAATTAATAAAGATAGCATTTCTGAGAGTGACAATCCTCATCTCGTTTTACTAAATTTTTCTGAAATTCTTCATTTCCTTTTCATAGCTGTTTACAAAAATGGCAAGCTCAAGACATTCAGCATCAAAGTTCTACTTATGCAGACATCTAAACCAGTGACTAGTTTTTCAAAAACTGCCCAGTAATCTAGCAAGTCCCCTTGAAATGAAGGAAGTGTTCAGTACTTTAGAAGCTGTTTAGCATGACATGTAAATATGTAATCTCAAAGTATGTATAGCAGCACACCTTAGGGATAAATATTTGATTAGCATATTCTAACATTTAGACTTTTCCTAGTATTCTGAAGACACTTTTATAAGGTTAGAAGAAAATGCTAGTTTGGAGCAACAAGAGAATATGCAAAAAAAGATAATCTGTGCAAAGTTACAAAGAAAAAAGTTTCATTCTTTAAAAACAATTTTTGAAAGGATTTGGAACTAGTAGGGGAGCTTGATTAAAATCCTTCCTTAAGTTCAAGATGTTGCGTTTGTAAAGCACTGGTGTATACACAAAGATACACAAAAAGCAAATTAATCTATAAATTAATTCAGAATGTGATAAATAATACTGTTACATCTAGATGTGTCAGCCTTGATAACAACAGACAAAGAACTTCAAAGGATAATAGCTCAGAGTTGGAGTCAGATTCTTCTTTGTAACATGTTAAGAATTTTTTTTTGCATATCACTTGTGTCAATCTCTGAAATTTTTGTAGGCATAAAAGAGTGTAGAAGAGCACAAACACATAGGTATGTAATGAGCAGACTAAGAAAACAGTCAATTTCAATTAGCCAAGAACATAAGGCAAAATTAAGATACTGTATATTTAAATAATTAAAGAAACCAAACCAAATAAAAAACCCCAAAATATTGATATGGTGGTGATATGGACATATGTTGATATGGACAAGAAAGAATCTGAAATACAAGGTCTTTTATTTTCACAAGGAAAGTTAGTTTGACCAAATAATTACTTTTAACAAGTAGGTGTGAGTTGAAGCCGATGCATATTAAAGAATATTTAGCCAAGATAAATGTTCAGGTAGGGAAGCCCTGGTATAATATATTCCTGAATACTTAAAGAAGTAGATAAAGTAATCCTTGAAACTCTTAGTGATTGTGTGTCAGACTTATGAAAGATGAAGACAGGAGATGATGAGAGGGACAAACACAACTTTTTTTTTTTAAGGGAAAATAAAGAATAATAGGGATTGTATTTCAGACATACTTTGACATTCTCTTAAGCAAGTTAAGGATGTACCATGCAGTTGTGAGTGCCAGAAAGAAGGTAAGTGTAGGTTTAAAATTACTTTCACAGAACAGGCAGACTAAAAGGACATCTGAAGTTGCATTTGTTCACATGCTTTTTCTGTTGAACACAAAACAGGGAGTAATTAGTTAGACAGCTAAAAAAGATGTCTTTGTTGTTATCCAAGGGGCCATAAATTAAGTATAGAACAACAGTGTGAAGATGCTGCAAAATGCTGGTTCTATTCTGGGCTTCATTACCAGGAGTTTTTCTGTAAAACAATGAAAGGAGTTAAAAGGCTTGGGTTTGTTTAACGTGGAAAAAAAGAAGCTCGAGGGGAGTCATGATGACTGTTTTTCCAGCAAGTCCTCCGTTGCCACTGAAAGAAAGAAGAGAAACAATTGGCTCAATTTGCAGGAAAGTAGATTTTGGCTTGTTATTAGGAAAAACTACCTAGCTACATAAAGGTAGAGAAACTGTGGAGCAGGCTAGATATGGAGCTTGTAGAATCTCTTTTTGGAGATGTTTAAGAGTAGAATGTGCTGGTAAACTGTGACATGGTGCAGACAAGCAGATTAGATATTCCTTGAAATTCTTTCTAGATCTACGTTTCTCTGATTCTGTAACTCAGAATTTCCATATTCAAGACAATGAGTAAGAAGTTGCAGAGGACTAGCATTTACAGGTGAAGTCACGAGGCTACTAACATTAAGACCATCTTATGGACATTCCTGTTTAGGTGTTTAGCAGGTCTGATTCCCACATTCTCTCAGTGTGCTGAAAAAAATCCAGAAAGCAGTGCTTGACAACATGATAGGACCTGCCACTCAAAGCAGGAATGACCATGTAGTCTGTCATCTGGAAATTGTGATCCCTGACTGCTGTAGAGAATAAGCACGTAGAATATGAAGTAGGAATTAAGAAGTCACCATCTACAGTGGTTAATCAAACTTTCATGATGAATGCACTTCCTCTGAAAGCAAACATCCTTTCTTCTGGAAGTAGATGGTAACTGAAGACCTATAGTCTGAAAACTAACTTACTGGATGTTATGTGAAGCAAGACCTCACTTCTTTGATGAAAAAATTTTATTTGGTGAGGACCTTATATATTGCAGTAATGTATTTTATAACTCCACGTGTCATTCTCTAAGTTTACAAGTTTATGAGTAACACTGCAAGTTTCTGTTTCAAAGTGTTGAATCTCCTAAAAGTCCCATAAGACACACAAATATTTTTTTATAATGTGAGAGTGAATATTTTAATATTTACAGACTGATGTGGTTGCAGATGAA
Organism: Opisthocomus hoazin; assembly: GCF_030867145.1. NCBI lineage: Eukaryota > Metazoa > Chordata > Aves > Opisthocomiformes > Opisthocomidae > Opisthocomus > Opisthocomus hoazin. Next base: position 32,324,812 of record NC_134417.1, read on the forward strand.
AATGAACATGACAGAAATACTTTGAAAGGGACAGCTGCCTGTCATTGTTGCATTTGACTGGACATAATCAGAAATATTATGTGACACATGCCATCCCAAATAATTTTACATTTTGAACAATGAATTGAGTAATGTACTGTGTTGAGTAATAATGATACTTTTCTTATATCTTATTCAAATTAGAAAGTGTATGCACACTATAGAGCAAAAATACTTAACTAAACCGTTACTTTTTTGTAAAATACTTTCTTTCTGTATGCACAGATGCAGTTTGGGATTGATGACATACTTTTTAACAGGGAAATGAATCCCCTGATATTTGCCTCTTTTTCTGCCTGCTCACTAAATACAGTATGTGATTCACTGTGTAGTTAGTCTAGAATTTTTGGTTTGTTCAGTCAGTCAAAATTTGGGGGGTTCAAAAAAGAAGTGTTTCCTGTTTTGTCATGTTTCTATTTTACTTATGTTAATAAGGTCCTATCATACCTTTTCCTTATCTCAGGTTTGCAGAAACAATAATTTTTTGTGAAGGCATATTTACTCTGTTTTCCTTCTGTTACAAAGTTTTGGTGGGAGAGGTTAGGTCTTTACTTGTGTTATTGCTGCTTCCAGCCTTGTATTATAGACTATCACAGGTATTTATTGCAAAAGATTTATTTGGAAACTGTAATTTTTTTTCTATCCATTAAAAAATATTAAAAGCTGCAAGAATACAGTGAAGAATTCCATGTATCCTAAGTAAGACGTAACCCATAATTCATGAATGAGCCATTCAAGATTAAGGAATACTCTCCTTAACCTTGGCACAGCCCAAATGAAAATGCTGTAACACATAAATGAAATATTTAATTATTTAATTTTGAGATCTTTTGGGAGCATGAGGCACATTGGAAAAAGTTCTCTGGTTTCTGGACCTGTTACCTAGTAGTCTGACACAGGTACTGTTTGAAAAAGAAAAAGACATCTTTATTCTGCTAAACAAAACCAACCAAACAAACAAGTGAATGTAAAGTTAAGAGATGTAATTTGAGGAGGTGAAAGTTTCCTTGCTCTATGAATTTACAAATGGAGAGGCTAGCAGAAGGCGAATGAAGGCAGTGGAAGCACATAGGTAAGATTTTAGCATCACTGATGGTCTGACCATCTGCTTGAAGAGGCCCTCCTCCAAGCTCTGGGACACTGTCACTCCTACCTCCTTGCAGACAGAACACAGGTATTGTCATTTCAGCTTTGTTAAATTGCCAAGTAAAAGTCAGTTGGCTGGATGTGCGTATAATCTGCCACTGTAAAACAGTCTGCTGTTTTGTTCAAAAGTTTATTTTCGTGTTTATCCAATAGTTTATTTAGGACTCAGTTGCATACCAACTGTTTTATTTTAAAGGTGCTACTTATCCTTCCATTTTTGTCTTTGTGCTTTCTTGAAACTCAAGCTTCTTGGAAACAAAGACTGAAATATTGTTTCTTCCCAAGTTCTTCTGTCCGAGTTTGTCGCTTCCTATCTGGAACTTGAATTAGGCTGAGTTCTGTACAAAACTTCTATTCACACAGTCTGCCTGATATGAAACTTACCTGCAAGCACTATGGAATATATTTGACTTCTAGAATTCTGTACAGAAAAATGTGGTTGTCCTTTTTATTTGAAAGAGAAATGCCGTAACAGAACCAAGTTCCACAAGGTTTAATTCAAGTAACAGACAAAAGGTTCATACCATAGCTTTCACGTGCTCTGAAACTAGCATTATAGAATCATAGAATGGTAAGGGTTGTAAGGGACCTTAAAGATCATCTGGTTCCAACCCCCCTGCCATGAGCAGGGACACCTTCCACCAGACCAGGTTGCTCAGAGCTCCATCCAACCTGGCCTGGAACACTGCCAGGGAGGAGGCATCCAAACAATTGTGTTCCCAACAATTAGATGTATGTGAAAATGTGTTTTCTCAAATTTAGTTCACACAGTATTATGATTTAATCATGGATCTTAATCACTATCTTGGATAACTGACTATTCATCATCATGGTATCCAGAAACAGTTTACTATGAATGTGTCCATGTTTCTAGCAGGTAATTTCCACACAGAATAGTTATGTAAACTAGTATTAATGATCAAAGTACAGACTGAAACAATGCACAGAACACTTGTTCTGTACAGCCCTTTTTAAAATGTACTTTGGACTGTTGAAAAATGTTTTAGAAATTCTGTTCAGGAGGAGGAAAGAGATTCTACCCCAAAGGGAAGTGTTGGAGTTTTTCTAGACAGCCTTTCATCAGGATGGCAAAGCGGTATATTACACAGAGTTGTGGCATTTGTTCTGGCAGAGAATCAGCCCCCAAGGTTGGAACCTAACCTACGGGTATAGATGGCAGTGCTTTTTCAAATTCAGCCAGCCTGGATTAAGCAATTACTATCCTTCAATGGATGCGTTGGACTGAACTGCTGAGGCAGAATAACTGGCCATATCAATGCTCTGCAGTTTCAGCAAGAAGTTTTGAAGAGTTTATGTGATATGATAGCCTTCAATTAAAATGTGCTCAACTTCTTTGAATACTGAACCATTTCATTTGTTTCCTCGATTCAGTTTGATCTTAATAGGTATTTGTTTGCATTTTATGTTCTATGCTGTGATTATGAGATTTAACTTCTCTTCTTGCTTATACATCATAGCAAAATTTTATTAACAATTGTTGCTTCAGAAATGTTTTGCTTTTATGTAATGTATGATTTTAGATAATTCTGTACGTTAATCCTTTTAAAGTTCAATTCCTTTTTTTCTCTCTGGACAAAGTATGAAAACATGAGTAGCATGGCATAAATAGATTCAGGGTTTTTTTAGTGTTGTGATGTACTGTCTGTTTGTAATGTAATAATTTATTTAGATAAATTTTGCGGGGAGTACGATGGGCATTTTACCCAAGAAACCTTTTATTTCTGCTGAAGGAAAGTGAGTTATCATTCTTCCTACACTTTCTTCTTCATTAGTGTTCTAGTGATAGTCTCCAGAATAACCCTATTGTCTGAACAGTCTTCATTGCCTCTCATATAGATTTGAGAACTAAATCCAGCAATCTTATATTGGTTTAAGGCAAAGATACAACCCAGTTCTTGCACATAGCTTCATCAGCATAGGAAGGTTTTTCTTCTCCTTTCCCTCCCTTTCCCTCAGTCCTTTCTCAGCAGTTTTTACATCCTCAGTTTTGTGTGTGTGTATATATATGTATCAATATGTGTTTCTGTTGTGACATTCTCATGGTTCATCGCCTGATTCCAGAGGACTGAATAGTTTAGGAGAAAAAAAAAACCAACCCGATGATAGTGATTTGTCAGGATGCCAGGTACAGCCTATTGGATTTGGGAAGCTCTGTTACAGTACTTCAGGAGGTAGTGGCTGTTGCCCTTGCCTTTTGCTTAATCTAATGTTTAGCACTTAACCGGGAAATGGAAACTCTAAGAAAGAACTGGAGTTCTCAGAAGAGAAACCTAATTGCCAAGTTATTGGCAAGACTTCTGTCTTTCTGGCACAACTTTAATGAAAGCAATCAGAGAAGCACTAGAATCCGTTGCATAGTGGTTAGGGCATTCTGCTGAAAGAAGAAAACCTGAGTCCGGTTCCAAATCCTCAAACAAAATACTTCTTTTATCAAATGAAAACAAAATTTTCTTGAATACAATGTACAAGCCACCCATGGAATATACAGGAAAGTGCCTCTAAGTAAACTCAGAGGAATCCTTTATCTTCCTGTTGGTTGGCATGTTCAGTCTTCACTGAGAAGGACTGTCTTGAGGTATCTCACTCTTCATTGTGGTAGAATTTTAAGTGTTTAAGTCCGAATCTTCCTTACTCAAAGAGGCTGGGGACCCAAAGAAACCTTCATGGAACTGGACTGCTTCCTCGGGTGGCCTCATTGAGAATCACATTTGCCTTGGTTGTTTTAGAAATAGAGGAGGATAAACATACGTAATTTTAGCAACAATTTCTCTATCACTCTCTCATACAGTAAAATGCGTTTTCTGGAGACTAGAGGGATTATAGCCATCTTCTCCCCCAGATCATTCTGCAGTTCAGCATGCACTCCATATTGCGCAGGGGCAGGGCAGTTGGCTTCTCACTTTCTCCCTATCAAGACACGATTGGATACCGCAATGCACATTTTCTCTAAAAGTCCACTGAGAGCGTTAGGAATCACTCTAGGACAAGTCTGGCATAAATTAATATTTCCAAAGATAGACTGAACTCCAAACCCATATGGGTTATGCACCCTAAAATCTGAAGGTGGTGATAGAAGAGATTGTCTGTTCACTAGCAGAGATGTTTTTAATGGCTTCTCAAGAAGCAACCAGAGGCATTAGAGGACTAGAGGAAAATGAAGATAATTTCATTGTTTAAGTAAGTGATTAGTGTAAGAGACAAGAAAACATAGAAAAAAAAAATCCAAGTGATAGACGTGCTTCTGATGACCTCAATAAGCTCCTAATGAAAAATAGTGTTAAAATAAACAAAAAAAAAAAGCTGTTTGTCCAGTTGTCTGCACAATAGTTTCAGAAGGAAAAATAAAAAAAAAGCCTGATAAATTCTGTTACAGCAAATGGAATAAATGAACACTGATATCAGGATCAGGGTTATCTTCATAAGCTGTAAAATAATACATATCCTGAGTAACATCCTTTCCTCTGGCCTGTCTTCCAATTGGCATCATATTTCTGGTGGATGACAGTGAACTTGTTGTGGTCTCTCCATTCTGACGGGAGTGGTACACGTGTGCACGCTGGTCAAGAAGACCTTATTTTGCAGACCGGCTTTCATAGATAGTAATTTGCTTTGGGGACAAACCAGAAATGCTCTGTAGAAGTATTTAGAGAAAAATGGTTCATATCTCATGAAGCTTACTGCCCAAATCTAATCGAAGTCTTCTATTTTTATGGAGTTTTATGTGTGCATCATCATATGAAGGAATGCTCATGATAAATATTGCATCAATCTTACACTTGGAAAAAGCAAACAGAGAAAAATGAAAGATTTCATCTGCTGTGTTGTAACCATGATTCTCTGCTGACATATGTCTTGGGATCTTTCAGCGTACATTTTTTTGGTCTACTTCCCTGGAAACACAGACATTTTAAAATCTAAACCTGTTTGAAAAATCAGCCACACTATGAGAACCTTTAAGAACGTAGTTGTATTTAAGCGTGTGCTATAGCTATTATTAATCTGATGTACAGGATTCCTCTGAGTCAGAGCCTTCTACATCTGTCAGAAGGGTTCATTAAACAAAGCCTAGCATTCACTAAACTCAGAGCTGATGGTTGTTCTACTCGTGTGAGGTTTTTGGAGCAGGCCCTTAGTGTTTAGGAAATTCAGTGCATAACAACTCAAATAACAGTCACCAATATAACTAAATCAAAGTCTTGGTATATTTTTATTGCAGAAAAAACGTTCCCTGTCTGTGGTTAATGTTTTGCAGCCTTCCATTTTCAGCTGTTACCTGTTAACAATGAACTCCAGTTACAAACATACACTTTTGGATCTGGCAGAACTTCAGTTCCCCTTTTTCCTCCTCCCCATGGTCTGTTTTATGCTCTATGGCATAGTTTACACCTTCCCATTGGAAAACTTTGGAAAGCACTAACTTAATGTTACAACACTTGAAAAAAAATCAAAAGACAGTAACAATCCACTCATGGGTTTTTTTCCCATTAAATACTGGTTGAACTTTTTCTTACAGTCTTTACAGAATAAAATAACAACTTGAAAATCTGCTACCTTATCTGGATACAGATAGGAGTAAATAAACAGATACATTCATTAATCAAAAAAAAGTGCAAGGCAGTTGTTATTTAAACACAAAGTACTCTCTGGAGATCTTCTGCTGCATACCTATATGTTTTCTCTCCACACAAAACTGATAAAAATTGCTCCATGAGATGAATACTTAGCAAATACTAGTCTTAGATTTTTTTTTTCTCTGTATCATTAGTATATGGAAAATTCTGGGGTTTATCATTGTTTGTTACCTTCCCTGAAACCCTCTTTCCCCATGTATTTTCCATGGAACTCGTCCTAGTATTAAGTTTAGGTCTAAATAGTCTCACTTTAAGAGATCAGTTCCTCTGTTACCATGACAGCCACAAGTAATGAAATATATCCATCATACTTTCTATACCTGTTGTCACAGGCCACAAAGACTTCCAGAACCTTTGCTGGAAGATGTGTGTCCCAATTATACATGCATCACACAGATTTCTTTCTACTTGTAAAGTTTCATGAGCAAGAGTCCATTTCTGTAAGTCTCTGGACTCTGCTTAGCTAAAATCTCCTTTTTCCATGTGGAATCCCTACATCTTTCCCTTTGTTTTGCCTGATTCTTTTATTATTCACAGTTTCTTTCACCTGGATTATTGGTAGGAGGGTTTTGCAAGGAGGTCACTCAAGTTTCATTGCTCTCTTAAGCATGGTTCCTCGGTCCTCCTGGAACGATAAGCAGCTGAATATTACATGTGCAGAGCAGTGAACAACACACTGCTGCATCTTCAGCATTCTGGGTCAACTGAACTATTCCTCACTTTTAGGCTAGTCAGTTCACAAGAAAACTTTGAATAATTACTGTGGGTATGTTGTAGGTCCTGTCTGTAGTGTGTTGTACTGGTCTGGGGAGAAGGGCTGGAAGAGGCATTGGCATGGAACTTTGGAAAGTTTGTAAGTGGCCTAGCAAAACTTAGCTTTGATTTTAAAGAGATCAAGTAGAAAAGTTAACCCCGAAATTTAAGGGTTAAATCAAAATACTCTCATGTTCAAAGTCTTGAGCTTAAATAAGAGTGAATGGATAATAAGCAACGATGCAGAAAATTGGGATAGATTTTGTATTTGTATATTCTGTTTTCAATGGGTTGGATTGATTTCGTCAGGTTATAAATCATGTCTGTTTCATAAATTCAGGACAGCTCTAGGTCAAGAAAAGTTGCTTAGAAATAACATACTTTTTTTGTGGGATTGCTTTTTCTTTGTTACACAAAACTTGGAAGAATTTTTCCAAATGTCTAGTTTTATTAGATCTGCAGTTTTCCCAGACTTTAATCAAATGTAATCAGAAAACCAAGTATAAGAGAGCTGATCTTCACTGCTAAATATTTTAAATTTAAAGTTATTTTAAGAAACATCTATTCTAGTAGTGATATTTTAGGCAAGAATCACAATTCAAATTTGGTGCTATAAGAATACATTTTGTTCCTATGGTGAAAAACATTCACCTACACAATTCCAATGTCATGTATAGTAGACAAAAGTTGTCTTTTATGTTCCAAACATGATCGTATTTTTCGAGCCATAACTGTAGATGTTTTTTAACATGCTGGGTACTGACATGTTCGCTCCGATATGCCCTGACTGAGTACAGACTTGAAATTCTGCACTGAAGTAGGGACAATATGAATACCAGGTTTAATTTCTCTGTTGAATTAACCTGTCAAATATTAAAAAGTAAGCTGATTTACTTTTGTTTTTTTTTTTTTAATTGCTTAGAGCCTAGTCCAACGTGAATTCCTGCTGTAAGAAACAGTCAATAAAACGTTGGGTCAATACAGGTGAAAAATATGTATTTTTTAAAATTGTGTAATCTGTAAAGTATGTCTGTTCTTAATTTTTGCTGATCTGTTCAGAGTAACAATTCTGCTGTTTCTAGTTACCATCACATCAGCCCCTATGACCTTTGCTGGATTCCATACACAGTCTAGTTCCTCTCCCTCCCATCTCTCTGCTTAGACCATAATACAGGAATCCTTAACCTTGCTGAGTACCACCTTCTGTCCTAAGTAATGCCACTCATTTAAGTGCTGATTAATAAGAGTAAGAGTTTTGTATTGGCATACCTTGATTCCAGTTAAAGAAACCATCCCTCTTCAAAAGCAGTTAGGCACACAATGAAGTTGCCTAAATCTTTTTTTATGAATGCATTATTGTGTTTATTTCTGTGGAATTAAAACATAAAGGATCAAAGGATAGAGTCGTGTTCTTAGTAACAAAACTCCTAATGACTCAACAGGACGATTATTCTATAGCCGAGCCATCACTATTGGTAGTGGTATTCAAGGCTGATATATTTATCCTTTCTATGGCTATCTCTTTGTTGCCTATTTTATTTAGTTTTAATGCTAAAATATTCACTGTTGATATTTAAATTGTCCTAGAACTGGAATATATGTAAATATATGCGTGTGTTTCAGGTCATAGCTTCCATTTTCTTTGTTCATCACTAGTTAAAGAAAAAAACATCAAACTAATCTCATGTGTGAATGAATTCTTGTGTGTGTTTTTGGTATCTAGGAAACTGTTGAGAAACAGATTTCTTGAGTCAGTCATGCACAAAAATATACCTTTTATAATACATCTCTATTAGTCCATCAGATACAGCCAACACATACTTTCTCATGTAAGGATCTATTTTTGTCAATATTCAAAACTGTGCAGCTATAGAAATACGCACACGCAATACCAAATATCTACTTCCTCACTAATTCAGCACTGGTAATCACCATGGATCATACTTTCATCTCCATTGTGAATGTGATTAAGAAGATTAAAACTGGACATACCCAGACATGGCACTGGACATGCTGGGAGGCAGCTTAGGCTTTCCTCTTAGCATTTCCGCAGACTTACTTTATGCTCCTGGGCAAAACACTGATTTTCTCCAGGCCTCTATTTTCCTTCTTACTCACATTATCTCTTCTATTTTATGTCATGAAGTCTTTAAAGATCATCTTTTATTGTGTTTGTACAGTAAAAAAACCAATTATGATTTTAAAATCAACCTTAAATATCATTATTCTAGAATTGCCTCTCCTGTAATATCTGTGATTATCTATATTTGCGACGATGCTGATTCTTGAAGATTTTGTAGAATAGGATGAAGTTGCTCTGTGCTCCTCGATCACTTTGTTGGTTTAACACATATTCACACAAAATTCATTTGCTTCTGCACTTTTGTTTTTTATGAAACACATTTGCGACATGATTTTCAGAAACAAAGTTTCATGGATTTCTCGGAGACAGCTTGTAAAGATACTGATTTTAGACATATTTTATAAAAGATATTAATTTGAAAAAAATATATTTCAAGTGAAGCTTGCTTCCTTCTAGGTTGTTCTTGTCCTTGCTGTGAAGATATTGCATTCTCTTTCACTGTTAATTTCAGTTGTTGAAATCAGTGATTAAAACATTGATTTTCAAGTCTTTTTGAACTCAGCTTCCTGTCTTTCACCCAGCATTTGCACCTTGCAGATTTTATTCTAAGAAGTGTGCTGCAACCATCATTCACATCTGTTCAAAGTTTAAACTGTTACCTATTAGTAATCAGGTTTGCAGCCTGTAGCCATTTCTGAGCTTTGGCTGGTAAGTTATTTAGTAAGACATATAGTTTACTGCTCTGGTCCCACCAGAAGTGTTGGTTTTTCTTTCTCTGGAAAATACAAGTCATGAAAATAATGAGATACATACAAAAAAATCCTTGCAACTCTTTCATCACTGAGATTTTGTTTTCTATCATACACACTATTTTTTTTAGGTGAGCACATAAGGCTTCTGTAAAAGGTCGGTACGTCGGCTCAGATGCAGACTTTCATTTTCTAGCAATGTACTGAGCTTTTACTAGTTTCCAGGAAATGATCTACTGTTTCTTTTCTTTTTGTCTCTTGGGAATCAGGGATGTAATCCAAAGTACACTGGAAGTCAATGCCCCCTCTATGAGGCAATTGCAAGGAAAGAACCCAGTGATCTAATAGGTCTTTTCCATCTCTAAATGCCATGGTCCTATGAACTCCAGTCCCATGGTGAGGTCTACCAGGTAATTTCTAAACGGCCTAAATAGCTGTAAGCTATTATTTTTCTTGAAAACAAGAGCTTGGGACATTTAAACTCACAGCAGTATGTTATTATGACAACAGTGGCATTTTATCTCCAGTGTATCTAAGCATCAGTGAAACAAATAGATAAAAAACTGGCACTGATTTATTTACTTAATTAGTCAGTGCTACATTATCATGACCCATACTGAGACGCTCCTGCATACTCTGTTAATCTCAAATGGATGGCCCTTTGTCTGTATGTCAGTTGTGCACCTTTCATCCTCCCAGTAGGATCAGCATTTGATGAGACAAGTGCTTCAGTGTTTTCTGAAGGGCTAGGAAAGGTATTTCTAATGTTGCCTGTTTGCTCTTGCCAGCATGTAAATTAGTTCACAGCACACAAGATTCTTAACAATTCTTACTGGCTATTCAGAGATCCTTTGTACAAGCAACTAATTTGATTTCTTTAACCCTCTTGTCCTCTCTGTAATGAGAAGAACAAATGAGGGCAATGCAAGGATGACTAAAATTTGCAAATGCTGCTCTGCAGTGAAGAAGCCGAATAATTTTCTTCTCCTGAGTCTGAAGAGTAGAAAATTGAAAATCAAATGTTCTTGAATTCAGGACAGATACAGTCCAAGTAAAGCTAAAGCAAGGAGATTCTGTATACTAAAATATTGGTACATTAATAACATGATTAAAACTTTTACATATAAAGTTTGTGATTATCCTTGCCCTCTTAAAAAATAAATTACACTACCCGTCCAAGAAAGAGAACTATGAAAAGTGCACATTGAAGTGTTGTTATTTTTCTTTTCCCTACAAGGGTGTTCACAGAGGGCCTGATATTTTTAGATGCTGAGAGACATTTATCTCTTTCTTCTGCTACAGGGAGTAAAATGCTCAAGGCTATACAGGCAGTACTGAAAGAAAAATATAATTTCTGTTCTATTCAATCAGGTTTATTAATAGATAGCTGTCAAATAAAAAATATTTAATCTTGGAATATTATTTTAATGGATTCAGAAAATTTAGTACGTAATAAAAATAATTCTTTGTGCAGATGAGACTCACCTGAACCAGAGAAGGAATCTGAATCTGTTGCTCAAGTCTTGATTACGTGTCAATCTGTTAGTTGTGCTCCATATAAAATTACTCTGTGTAAAACTGTATAGTCTCCTTGAGGTGGTTTGGTTGTCTAGAGAGGGTTAGGGTTATCCTATCTATTTATAGTGCCTTACCGTTTTAGAACACATGAACAAGAAGACCCTGTATGTTCTACTCATCTTTTCTTTTTTCATATCAGAGGGATGTTTTTCCAATACGCAGTAATTACTGCCACAAGCTAACTAATAGTTAAATGTCTGGAGATAGATGCTGTCAAATGCAGGTGCACAAGTCCTGTCAGAATAGGGTCCTAGGCAGAACTGTTCAGGCTGAAAAACTGTAACTATTGATGGGCAAGAATGGTTCCTTTTCTCATCCCTCATAAGTGAATCACCAAAGGGGACAGCTGGACCATGATATGTTCCACATCCTGGTCCTTCAGTCGACCATACTGCAATTGTGTTTGATGCTGCTTCTCTGCTGGTTGTATGCAGCAGAGAAGGGATTGAGAGGGGATTTTGATTTCTCTGTTTGTTCCCTTTTCCTTGTCTCCAACAAATTAAGGAGAATGCTGTTCCTATTGCAGTGCTAGTATGTCTTTGATGGTTACAGCAGAACTACTTGCAGCCAACAGAGAAGCAACTTTAGTCATTGCTGTAAATATTCCATAAGTCAAAGTAACACTTTTTCACCATTACTCGTTCACTACTGGTGACTGCCCTTTACTACCTGCTCTCACCATAATTAATGATTCACACCTAAATTACATAATAATTGAAAAATAAGTGGAAAATTACACATTTTACCCAATTTTCATTCCACATTTTTTGTGAACAGGTGAATCTAAGATCACAAGGAAAGATGTGGAAGAACTAATACTGGCCATGTTGATGCTGCTGGGCAATCAGACTACTGAGTTCTGAAAAATGGTCCACAAAACTTGATTTTTCCTTATAATTTGACGTTCTGTTACAGGTGTCTAAATATTGTGGCAGGACGTGGAACGCAAAGCCTTTTGTTCTTACTAGAAAAATTTTGGTGGACCTAGGAAGCCTTAGTTCCAGTTACTTAGTGACTGCACAAGGTTTTAGTGGAGAGAAGTTAATACATGCTAATGAATTGGTTCTACAAAAAATTTCTAACCTTGTCAAGTAGGTGCTGCACAAGATCACTTGAGGAACTAGCTTTGAGAAACAAACTTGTATTAAAAATTGCAGTCTGGGTTGTACAGTTTGTGTACCTCCTTGTGTAGGGAGCTGTTTTGCTCTTGGGGAAAATAGTCTTCTGTTGATGCTTGGTCTACCTGGCACACATTTGTTATGCATCAGCTAGCAGAATGCCACTGACTGTACTCAGAGATAGGGACCAGGTTGACATCTCATTGCTCATTGCCAAGTGAGTTGCTTCACAGAAAGTTCAAAAGAACAAGCAGTTGCTGGAGAATAAGCATGAAGGGCTTGTAGCTGAGCCTGGTTGCAGTTAAGGTTGTAAATGGAGGGATTTTAAGGTTTACCCTGGCCCTGCACTGGCTTAAGTGGGAAATTACCCATTTAACTTCAAATATGTTTCACAATTTATATAGGATGAACTTACCAAGTAACTTCCAACGGAACAAAATGTGTTCTGTTTTCCTAGAATGGCAGAGAAGACTTCCTGGAATGTTGGAAGAACTGGAAGAACTCTTTATAAATCTGTTACTACTGTCGAAAAGCAGCAACTGAAAATCTATACAAAGTATACGGTTGGTTTTCCTACTATCTGTATAGAAGAATCCATGTTGAATGACTCCAGAATGTCTTAAACGTTCAGTGAGAATGGAAACAGCCAAGTGGGATCCCCCTTGAAATAAATCAAAATCCCCTCTCAAATATAAAAATATTCCTGGAGAAAATTGTCATGCATTCCTTCCAAGGCAGGACTTCTAAGGGTAAAACATACTCAGTCCAAGCGTCATTCCAACTGCTTTTTTAGACTGTTTTGTTGCAGTATCCAAGGAAAAGCAAAGATAGATACGGTACTATTTTGCCACCTAATATCCTGCAATTTATTCAATCCGAACACAAACATTTGCTCTGGACTGATGTCCTGGCAACATTCGCTGACTGGCCCAAATAAGACATGCTTGCTAATGGTTCAGAGTCAGGTTATTTTGCCCATTCATTCCACTTTAGGGTGGCTCTTTTACATCAGGGAATGGTAGTTAAGCACCACCACCTGCTGCCTCCTGTGAGCCAATAAACCGATACTGTCCCATCACCACTTTTTTTTTTTTCCATCTTTCTTTCTTTTAGCTTGTGGCCCCAAACAGATAGCTAAGCAGTTCCCTTTCACAGGCCAGACTCACATACAAAAAAGGCTTGCAAGATGTGGAATTCAGTTCACCAGAAGCTGGCACTTATAACACAACAAACTGAGGTTTGTTCTTGTTCGCATAGATGGGAGGCAATACTGTGTGGAATCATAAGCACCTACTCTCAGGGAAGTTGAGGGTGCTTAGCTCTTTGCCTTTCAAAAATCCTTAAGGGATTCCGTTAGCTTCAGTCAAGTTATTGTATTTATATCAATGTAACAAAATGGAGTCAATAAGGCTCCAGTCCAAAGCCCACTTAAGTAATTGTTAGTGTTAGCATTGAATTTAATTGGATTTGGACTGATGCCTAAGAGAGTAATCCACATAAATATGTTCACTTTAAATGTATTTTCCAGCTGTCCGTTTTAATTTTATCCTTTGTTCATATGTCAGGATTTTAGCCCTTGAACTCTGTATATTTTTAGAAATGATCTATTATGACTTAATCGGTTGTTTATGGGTGTTTTTGCATTCATTTTTATTCTGTCTTAGTGGACCAAATTGTGTCCATTACTTCGTTTGAGTATTTGACCCAGTGAGACTGAAGAAGTGACCACGCTGCAGTTCACTCATGGTTATTTTTAAACTGTGTTCAGTAGGGAGGTAAAAATGTGTTATCTTAAACATCACAGGTTTGTGCTTATAACTTTCCTCAACTCCCATACTCTGTCCCATATTTTGCTAAGCAGATTAACTGGCAGGCTTGGAAACAACAGCAGCTAAGACACTATCTCTACACAAGTTCCTATTAAGATCTGCTTTCTTCAATTAAAAAAATAAAAATTTCTAGGGTTTTTGGTCATAATTTAGATGCTAGTAAGGTAGTTCATGACTAGAATGTTTGTCTAGAGTATTGTTAGATGCTAGTGGATGTTTTTAGACTTAATCTTAGGAATAAAGATAGTAGTATAAATAGCAGCTATACATGAAACCTTAATATGTACATGTAACCAGATCTGAGTTCTAGCCTAATTTTTTACTTGTTTCAGTTCCCCTCAGAAGTTTATATGGATGAGACATTTTTTGTTTTCTGGATTCCAGTGCATTATAGTCTACAATAGAGAGAACTATTAAATCTTTGACATATCTCATCCAAATCAGAGGTGATATTTTGTGTAATCTTTCCTGTAAAACTGCAGTGTATTTTGCAAAATTTGCGTTCTACAGAAGCACTGTAATTCTGCTGCAGCAGCAACAGCAATTAACAATCCTGTTGTTGCAAAACTGCCTTCCTAAACATTGTCGGTACTGAGCTTGTGTATTTAGCTGGTAGATATCGTAGGGTATCCTTCTGCCATTGCTAAATTCCAGAAATTCTCCTAACAGGCCTGTGCGAGATTGGAACTCTTAAAAGTAAGCCCCCCATACAGGCTATAAAAAAGATCAAAGCTCTTTTCACCCTACCTTTTCCACAAGAAACAGGTGCAAGGGAGTTTTTTCAAAGCATTCATGCTTTGAGGCATGAAAATTAAGTATGACACCTTTTCAAATACGTCAGCAATTCGCAAGTTGTCTAAAGGCTTGGGGTTATTAGTACTGGTTTAATAAGTATAAAGGTGAAATACAATGATCTTGTTTTCTTGTAGAGCTGTTTCTCTTTTGAGCACACAAAATCTACAAGTGTTGGATGGCTTGTTTATTAGGGTTGTTTTGAGAGAAAGATAAATTCTGCTTGGGAGGATTCTGGGCTGTACTCTAAGAACATGGGAAAAGCAACTGAGAGTGAAAAGACTGTGTCATCTAAGAGAAATGATGCACCCTTGATTTTTTTTCCCTTTCAGAGCTGTGTCTAGCATGAGCATACATGACTGTAGGGGATACAGTTGGGAATAGGGACTGAAATCAAGCTGCTGGCATTAAGCTGCAGGCAGCTGACACCAAACAGCAAATATACTCCTTCTGTCCTCCCCGACCGAGTCCATCTGTCAGTTCTGCTTTGCAGAACTCCTTTCAAATGTTTCACAGATCACCTGAATAAACAATTTTACCACTTTCATCTTGAAGTATCCACGTTGCTCTACTAACCCGTCTTGGTCCCAGACTTCATGGTTATGTCATTCCACCCAATGACTTTGCTGACTTTAAAAAGCGTCCGACATCCAGAGCAGAAGCAGGCATGGGCTTTCCAGACAGACTAGCTGGCCTGCTGCAATTTCCCTCCCTGATCCCACTGAGCACGCTGTGTGTACTTTTTGTAGCACGAACCAAACCAAACCAACTTTGTGTTTGTTATAGAGTAGTCCTGTGTTTCATCTGTGTTTGAACTCTGTTCACTATGACTTTTCAGATGCTTAGGCCCACTGGTTGCGGAGTAGCTCCAGCCTGTCATTTTTGTGTGTCTTGGTGATCATGATAGGTTCTGTGTGGTACAGCTGCAGAGGAGAACAAAATCATGCAATAAAAAAAGCCTTTGTATGTTATCACTATAAAATATCATTCTGGACATCAAAATTGAGGCCCAAGAGACTGCTTCCATTCTGACTCTGCAATTATGAGTAGTCTGGCTCACCTGAGGCAGAAAACAGAGGGAATCTCCCTTGTGATTCAGTCCATCTCATATCAGCTTTAATGCCAAGTTTTAAAAAAAACAGAAAATGATAAATGGAAAACACTAGTAGACAGGCTACTCACATATTAGACACTAACAGCAAAACTCTCTTGGCAAAAAAAATGTGATGTATATAACAGACATTACATCTTTTCCTCGTTCTGTAGCTGCTGCTGACAGGAGACAATCCTGGAAAAGGAGTTCTCAGACAAGCATTGCACTTACTTTGAAGAATTAGCTGCATTTTAACAACTTTTTTCCAGATAGCACCTTCCACCTTAAGTTATTAAAATGTTGGCTGTAGTATCAAGCCAAGACATTTCATGTGCCAGCAGTAGCATCCTATAGATTTCTAATAGCTGAAGGTCTTAAAAACTGAAACTCCTTAAAAAACAGTGAGTAAGAAAATTATAGGTTTTAGTAAGTTTCTTGCTTTCAATGAACATTAGTTATAGGAAGTAAAGCTTATTCAATAACTAAAAATTAGCAGAACCAATGAAATAAAATAACTTTTTTTTAATGACAGACACTGCTGCTTTATCAAAGTCAGTTTGCCAAATACATCCTGTTTTTTAAAAAAATAAAAATCATTGCTTTTGCGGTGCAGAAATGCTCCTTTGAAAATGTAAAAAAATGGGAACTTCAGTATTTCATCCAGTTATTAGAAGCTGAGATCTGAAATACAGTCTTTCAAATTCATCAAAAAAGGCATTTGAACTGGTCCCAGACTGTATACATATATATTTTTGAAGCAAGTTGTTTCTGGCATCGTTTGTACGTTTTTTTTGAAAACAAAAGACTAACTACAGATTTTTCCACAGTCATGGCATTCTTGTTATCATGCATGTCCATTGAAATGCAGATGCTGCAGAACTAGTTTCTTTGGGATATATAGGTTAAATAGGCCCAAAATTCAAGACAGGTTCAAGAAAGACACAAAGCTCTTTAGACAATAATTTAGTAACTTATGGTTTGACTGAGGAATGAGGTAAATCTGGTATTTTTGGCAGGGTTTAGTCAAAATTATTAAAACCAAAACATCAAAGTGAAATGGAAATGAGAGGTGTGCTTACGAAATTGATTCAGCAGTGACCACTGTAGTCCACCTAGGTCTCAACCTGCAGAATTGTGCTGGACATCCACACAGCTGTATCAGAGATTAGATTCTGCAGTGCCTGTTTCACAGCCTAATTCAGAATGTCTGTTATGTTGTGACACGCTATCCAAAACGCTCTGCAGGGTGAGGAAACAGTCTAAAAAAGCCCCAAGAATTGTGTATTTAGCAGGTGTTGAAAGAACAGAAAGAGAGCAGTGTCATTTTAATCAGGCTCAAAAGCTACTTTGTTCTATAGAACAGCGTGCTGTGTTGGTACATAAGCTCTTAGAACAAGCTCAGTAAGGTGAATGTGCTTTTGAGTGTGCTGAGTTCTTTTCTGTGATTTTGCCTAACTGAAAAATTAAAAAAAAGCAGAGTAGACATAACAAGAATTTATTTGAGTGAGATGGAAGAAAAGGCCCTCTGGATTTACACGCTCTGCCACTAGAACTTTCCACTGTTACCATTTCACAGTAAGGTCTTGTTACGCTTTGTGCTCATCTTTGGCAGTGTGGAACTTATCTCTTTCATGTCAAATAATTTCCATTTGCACAGGTTTCAGTTGATAAATGCATGATTATTTCCATTTGCTCTGTTTTTGCCGGTTTATTCTTTCCCATAAAGCATATTAAAGTTGAATCAACTTTTCTTAGGAGATAATATGCCTGCTTTCATTAGGAGATGTATACCTTCACTCCTGCACTAGATTAAGTATTCTTTACTTCTTGCTGAGAAGAACACATACTATATATCAATTGACCTTTTACATAGAAAGTAATTCTTCAAATAAACCCCCAGCTGCTTTTTTATGTAGTTCTAGATCTAGTGCTCAAAGTTCCAGAGTGTCTTCATTTCAATATACTTTTTGCTGGGATATCAATGAAGCTGAACACCGACTCTAAATAGCATTCACTGCAAATATGTTAACTTTTTTTCTGGCTGGCAAGTCTGAGATGTAGTCAAATTTCTGCAATTTCTTGTTACTGTTGTTTCATGCGGAAAAGTCAGGACCAATAAACTAGGACTGTTTGGGATTTTTTAAACTTCTTTTTTCGTAAGGTTTCTATCCCTTTATCCCGTTCTTCTTTCCCCTGTACTTCCCCTCCTCTCTTCTCCAATAAAGTATATCTTCATCCCTTTAATTTTGCCTTTGCAGGACCAACTCTTTAGGTGGTTCCACACTAACAGAAGAGAAGGGGAAAACAGAGAAAATGTTACTTACAAACCAAAATTAATAATTTCCATACTTATTTCCTGATGATTCTGTTGACAATGCATGATGAGTGACTGCACTTTGGTAAAATTCTTTACCCGCAAAACTATTATTAAAGCACAAAAGAGAAAATTTAGCAATTAACTTACCCAGTGCATATTTTAGATGGTTTTTATTTTCACTAAAATTCACGAAAATGTTGAAGTTCTTCTCTGTTTTAATGAATACTTCATGACTGCTTGCTGTATGTAATATTTGTCTTTAACAGTTCAGGTCAGTATTGCTAGAAGTACGAAGCTCCAAATAATATCCACAAAATCAATGTAGTTTGGAGTTGTTTTAAATTCAGATCTAGTTGTTCCTACTCTGAAGTCTGCACTGATATATTGAAAAAAAAAAAATAAAAATCCATCCTTCAAGTCCCAGACCTGTTATGATAAGTCCTGATGGAATCTTTTTTTCATACAGATACCTCTAAGACTTTGATCCTCAAATGATGATTGGCCTAGATTGATAAACATCTTCAAGATTCCTTCTGAAGAGGATAAAATCTCATGTAGCTCTTGAGGGATCCATAACTCTATACCTAATCTTGTGTAAATTCCTGTAACCAGCCATTCCAGCTGCCTGTTTGTGCTGTGCTTTGTGCTGCCTTTGCTCTTCCCCATTCTTACAAGACTGGAAAAGAAGCTGAAAATATTGAATAATAGACAGTTTTCATGGCATTTGAAGCCCAAGAAGAACAAGATGTGGAGGACATTTTCTGGAAAATTGACTTTGTCAAGTTACACTAGTCACCTAAACAGCTCCAGCTGCACTAGCTTTGATTATGACAACAGTACCTGGGGGTCACAGCTGGTAGGTGTTCCGTATATGAATTGTTGTAAGTGCAGAAATAGAGTCAGTGCCCCTAACAGTTTGGTCCAAGACAAATATCATATGAAAAAAGTATGCAGCACGCAAAAAGAGGAAGTTGAAGAACTGTACACTATGTTTGTATGATTATTCATAAGGTGGTATTATTATTATTGCTTATAATTAGAGTGCCATTTTTCTACCTTAACTCAGCTCTGTCACACTCTCAAGTATTCTTCCATTGGGCTAGCCTTGAGATACAATTTGAAGGAAAGGAAAAAAGTATCTTACAGGTAATGAATATTAAGGAATATGCTGAAGTTCAAATAAGTATAGACAGGCAAATAAACTACATGCTTCATTACGGAGGTACATGTATGTGTATGGAGGCGTGCATGTCTTTGCTGGTGTCAGGTAACTGGCTCAGCAGATAGCTGTTGGTTCTTGAACACACATTAACAAATGATGATACTTTATATGTAAAAAAAATGCTACACATCTATAATTCTGTGTATCAAATGCATATTCAAAAACTGCTGTTAGCGCTGAAGAATGATAATATCAGCACTAAAGGATGTCTAGGCAAATGTAATGGATACCTTTTGTCTGTTCTTTTGTGCACAGTTGACGGTAAAATCCTGAAATCTCTGCTCTCTGAAAGTCTCCGAAATTTCTCTGAATCTCTGAAATCTCCTGCTGTCTTACAGAGTAGGGATTTCCATATGACCTCTCACTCAATCATGAATTGTTAAGTTTTTGTTTTTTTCAGTTTCACCACTGCACTGTAGTCATCCCCCATTTTTCATAGAATCATAGAAAGTTTTGGGTCGGAAGGGACCCCTAGAGGTCATCTAGTCCAACCCCCTTTTTGTGAAGGAGTTATTAGTTTCCAGACAGTCTTTGCTATGGCACCTGTCACAGTTAATATTTTAGTGCTTCATAGCTATTCTTTTCACAATGATTCATCAAAGTTAAGGCAGTAGTAATATCCCCCATTTAGAAATAGGAAGCTGAGTCAGAAAGAGATTATGGTCAAAATTATTCATTAATTCTGAATATCTAAATGAAATGTGAAGAACCTTAATTCTTACAGCCATCTTTGCACAACTCCTTGTATATTCAAGAACAATTTCAATTGTAAATATGACAGCATATCACTTCCGAAAATAATTCTGCAAACATCAAGGAAAAGTTAATGGCTACCTGTAAAATGTTTCGCTTGTATTTGAATTCTGTAGAAAAGATAAATAGGGAATACAGCACTTCAGGAAATCATTGTTGCTTTAAGGAGGAACCCATGCTTTCTTTTCCTTCCTTTACTTTCTTTGTTTACTAAACACTCTTTCAACTTCTGCAAATAGTTACCGTTCCTGTAGAAATCAGTTTTCTTTTTTACACGACCAGTATTTATTCCTGCAACAAATGTATCTTGTGATCTGAAAGATATACAGCATCCATGGAGAGAATTAGTGATCATTGCAGAAAAATTAAAACAAATACTCGTAAGAAGAAAGAATAAGGAATGTGAAGACATCCTTAATATTGACATCTCCTGAATGATGTGTGCATGACTTTTTGAAAACCTACGTTAACAAAATGTTACCATACAGGTAATTTCCTAGTAAACTTAGAGGACTCAGCAAGGCTGTTAATGTGGCACTGTCTTTATGTCCATACTGATCATCCTTGACATTAGGACCCTTAGGATCCCATTAATCACACAGAGCTCTGTCACTTCAACAGGCTGTGTGAGGCTCACTTGAGTGAGGAACGGTCACCTCCTATGTGCAATGTTAGGAAAGAATGTGAAACTTTGCTTTCAGATATTACAGATATTGGTTGACATCAGAATTGAGAGATTTAAAGCCAGGAGTTCAAATCCAAAGTTTAAGAGTAGTGTTCACTTTATTGATTCAGCGTGTTCCCGTCACTTTTTTGCAAGGAAGATTTCATCTATCCCAGCCAGTTTATTCGTAATTTTTCCCCGTCTGTCTCACCTCTGTTTCTGATCTCTGTCCAACTTTTTTTCAGTCTACACAGTCTCAATCTCCATTGTTTTTGCAATGCACTGTCTGTGTTCTTGCCTGTCAGGTCCTAGTCTCATCTCTCCTGACTCCCCATTACCTTTTCCTGTGATTTACATACAACCCCAGAAGAATGTGTGATACATTAAGGAGTTTTCTTTCAGTCTTTGGTTTTCCCTTTCTTCTCCAGTGGTTCTCAGAGTCCTGTTTCCCCTTTCCTTGGATTTTGTTGAATGCCTATTACTCCTGCCCACCTCCCTGGTTTCTTCAATTCCTGAAAAATGCACCTTTGGCCCAAACGGTGTCTGCAGAGACTGCTTCTGCATCCTGGTTACTTGGACTACAATAAGAAGAAAAAGATTGCCTTTGAGCAAGACCCAGCTCCACCCAGACAGAGATAATAACACTCCAGAGATACCACTGCAAGAACAGATTGTGAGAACAGCCGTTCACAATGTTTTGTAGATGAATATAATTCCAGTAATGAAATATTATTACTTGTTTTGCTAGGTTTAACTTTCTACTCTCTGCACATTAGAACTGTTGTCTTGTTTCCTTGCTTGCTGCTCTGACTGAAAAATACAACAGAAAATCCAACCCCATGAGCCAGATCTAGCAAGGGTAGCTAGAGCTTAGGCATGTGAGGCCCACCCGTGACAGGAACCGCTCAGCTGAGGCATGGTCCATGCAGATCTAACCTACTAGAATCACTCTCTGTCCTCTCACAAGTTTGAGAAAATATAAAGGGTAATTATTCAGAGTTTTAGAGCCTGTAGAAATGTGGGTAAGTTTGCTAATTTTCAAAAAGAGTAACTTATATAGTTGGCCCACAAGCCATCATTCTGTAGCGTGTCAAGTCCCTGCTCCAAAGAATGAGAACTCTAGTTAAAAAAAGAAAAAAAAATTACCAGACTTTTCACACATGGACAAA
The DNA here is from genome assembly GCF_030867145.1 of Opisthocomus hoazin. Taxonomy (NCBI): domain Eukaryota; kingdom Metazoa; phylum Chordata; class Aves; order Opisthocomiformes; family Opisthocomidae; genus Opisthocomus; species Opisthocomus hoazin. The sequence goes on from NC_134417.1 coordinate 32,346,769, forward strand.
ATCCTATGTTTGTCACTGGCCTCATTCTTGGAAATGGCTGACCTGATTTTGCTGAAATTTTCAAAAAAACGTCATCCAAAGGCTAAAGCTCAGCAAGAAAAGTTTCAGTTCAAAAGATTTAACTTTTTCCAAGTTATTGACAACTGAAAACTCAGTCTTACAATATGGAGTAACAGGCAATTCTAACGTGTAATATATTACTAATCTTATATGTACATGTTTTTTCCACATGCAGGTGGATATTCTGGAAAGTGCTCAGGTACTGCCCCCACTGAAACGAATTCAAATAGCACCTTCCGTTCAGCGGAGCATGCATAGCAATTGCCGAGTGATAGAGAACTCATCAATTTGTACAATATCTGCTAATGCTTTTCAGTACTTTTTGACGCAGAACGGTAAAACTAGCAGTTTGAAGAAGTGTACTTCTTTCAGCTGAACTTTCTGCTAGTTTATTGAGTGTTACTGTCACAGTTTAGATGGGGTAATTTTGGTTTGAGTTTTTAAACACATGTAACTGGAGAACGGGTGAATATATATACAGAGCTGTGACAAACAATTAGCTGTTCAGTACTTGCTTCAGGTGATAGTCTGTTTCAGACTGGGAAAGATGGCAGCAGAGTGATTTTGCAGATTTGTTATCTGGCAGTGTTTACTGTGAAAGGATAATTAAGCAATCTTCCTATTAGAAAAGATAAAGGAACTTTTAATTAGATCCTATTCGCTTCTAATTCACTATGGCATATCTGGCCTCACATCTCATTAATAAAGGTACTGCGTATAGTGAATAAAACTGTATCCATTTGAGTAATCTAGTAATACTCGTCTTTCTCAACATGATTTACAGAATGCCACTCAGCTGTGCTCATTGCTACCAAAAATGTTGCCCTGTATATATTAACTTTTTTCCAATAGAATAAAGAGAAACCTGGAGGTGTTTCACAAGAAATGCAAATTTCAGTGTAAAACATTCACTTCTACATCAGTCAGTGAAGAAGAGAAAATCTTCACACCCGCATGCTTTTCCTCATTTATAACGAATTAAGGTGACCTAATTTTTATTTTTTTATAAATCATAGCCTTTTAATGTGCTATAAAGGAGCACACACAAAAAACCTACACTTTATGTTCACAATTAAATCTCTTAGGTATAAATTAGAAACAAAAAAGAATTATGTAGTTATGCAGTGCAGCATCATGAAGGAAGAATTGGCAAATTTTCAATATTCAGACATTCAGGTAATCAGTACCTATTCTTGAAAACTACAACGGGTTGCCCCTTAACTTTAATAGTCATCCCAGTTTTAGACACTTGTAGTTCTGCCCGTTATTTTCCAATGTTTGTGACCCAGGGAACTCACCGACCACAAAGTGCTTTAAACATTGCTGCTGTCGTGTTATGATAGCAGTCATAATAATTGCTGAACTGGTGGAATGTTTGAACCTTATTTTGCTAGGCCTTCATTCTGCAAACATGCTTGCATTTACACACATCCTTAACTTCCTTCATATCAACAGTCCGTGAGTTCACTACTTAAAGGGTATGCTTTGCTTTACTTTGTGTGTAGTCCCATCGCACGCATTCTCACAAGATTAGGGTCTGAAGCAGTAGAACAAATCTTTTGCAGTTGCTGCTTAGCCCAATTTCAAACTTGATTTATACTTGACAGGTAGCTTGCTCATGAGGACATAAACAGCAAGAATCAGATCAAACGCTCGGTAATATAAAACACTTTATTTCAGATTTTGACTTTGTAGTTCCAGGTTTGCTGGATATGTTGTAAAACAAGAAAGACCGGGGAAAAATGGGGATTGAAGTCAGGAAGCTCCAAAACCAGAAGAATGATTATAAATTTTATTTGTTTGAAAACCTCCCAGGTGATGCATAACAAAAACCAGTATGATCACGATACATGCAAGGAGAGAACATGAAAAGTTTGGTTTTTGTTGTGGTATCATTAGTCTTAATCATCATGATGCAGCAGTCAATTGGCAATGCAAATATAATAAACCGTTCACATATCAGGGTTCCAGGAGTGTAAGAGTCTCTTCTGTCTAAATATTTGGATGAGATGCTTCACTTTACTCCTTGCAAACCAAATGGAGCAATTTTAAACAGGAGAAAGCTACATATTATGCCTTGAGCATTTTATGTGAGTAAGGAGGTGAGAAGGTGAAAAAAGTGTGAAGTCTAATAAACTAAATCAAGCATTTTAATTATTGATATAAAATAGAACAGAAGAACTAGCTTCTTCATCTATGTGCTACACAGAAGACTGTAATTTTACAGGGTATCTCATTTTCACAGTAGTAAGGGAGAAAAGGCAAAGTTTTGGCCATGTCTCAGATTTTGTGCACACAGGCAAGTTTACTGTCTCAAAAGATTGAGACTAAATTGATTTTCAACTACAAAAATAACATTTGTAGCTCATGTGGTTGTAGTCCTAGGGCTGAACCTGCGTGGAGCTGGCGCACCTGCACGCTGTAATGCTCAGTTCCCAGGCACCCCATTCTCTAGGGAAGTCTGCTGTGTGGAGTCCTGCGTGTAATACACAAGATGGGCAAAGGCAGCTTGCCTGCAAGAAGCTCCCTCCAGATAGTCCCGGAGTATATTTTCATCCCACTGAATATGTGAGGTAGCTTACACGTGAGAGAAAAATGCTTAAATTGTACTGATTTGAGAAATTTCTGTGGAGCAGATCTTACATGGTGATTTGGTTTGAGGATTAATGTAGCTGTGCCTGGAAAGCTATAGGGGGCTACCTGTATGACCACAGAAAGTGCCAAGAAAGCTCAGATGGAGGTTAGCAAGATGTGGTTCCTGCTTTCATCCAGCCTGCCAGGAAGATGCTCTGATCACCAGCTTATGGCAGAGCTGAGTAGTAGCCCTCTCTGCTGTTGGAGCTACCACACTGAATGAGTAACTAAAGATTGAGTGATGCAGAGGTTTGCTCCAGCAACTGCTGTGTAGGGTCACTCTCTGACTTTGTGGGGCAGCAGTTGCTTGTTCCATAAAATTGTTCCTGTGGAGATTTTCTAGCATGTGGGCCTTTGTCAACTCTCCATTTTTCTCCGTAGTTTGGTTCTGAAGTAAAATACTTCCACCGACAAAAACGGCAAAAGATTCTTTATTATTGATTGTTGTCTGATCTTAACTGAGCTCTGCATCTCTGCAGTGACCTTCAGAAAGTAGTATATGTTTGTTTATTTTTGTTATAAATCATATTGACTCTAACCCATGTATGTGTCTGCCCAGAAAAGCCAATGGAAGATTTTGGACCTGTTTCCAGAATTCAGGTAAGCCCCATTGCCATGAATATATTCAGTACCTCTGTCTACCTTTTCCCCACCTTCAGCAATGTGTTTTGACTTATATTAGGCCCTTGTCATTCAAAACAATAGTTATAATCCCCGTTGTTTGGAGGATCAAAACTTAACTTGTGCAAGAAGAAACAAGTAGGAGTGATAAAAGTCACAGAGTAAGCAAGGAAAAATGAGGTATTTGATAAACTACTTTGAAAGTACCTCTGTATTGTCTTAATCCCTAATTTACAAAGTAAATTGTAATACAGAATATTGAAGAAATTGAATATAGAATATAGATTTTCTCATGAGCAAAAAGATATAAATCTCTGCTTCTGTTTAAGTTTTAATCAAATATGTAGACTGATTTACTACCCAAGATATCATCAAATGCTTTCAGCAGTCTGCATTCTCCCTGCTGTGTCAACGTAATTTCAATTCTCCTTGCCTATAGAAACTGTTAATACAATTTATTCGTACCATTCATTTGCTTTAGAAATGCAACGCATAGAACAGTGAGAACTTAGCTTCTATAGTTCTTCATGGGGTTTTTCCTGGTATTTCTTACTCAGCTAACACTAATCTATCTACATAGAGGTGCTGAAATAAGGATTACTAAAATTGATGACCTTTGGTGAAAGGAAAGCCCTGCTGGTTTTCAGGTTTCTGCAGTGCGGAAATTAAAATTGAAAGTTCTCTCTATATTTTATTTGATTTCAGACCATGTTTAAGTAATTCTGACTTCCATCCCCTATGCAAGCTTCTATCAAGAGGCAAAGTTTTAATTCCTTTTTTTGTGTGTGTCTCCGGTCCTTAAAACCCAAGCTTATGTAAATAGCATAACAATTGGATTAAATTACTTGTGTGGAAAGCACTGTGAGATTTAAATACAGAACAGTTAAATGCATAGCTTTGTGGAAGCTGAGTTGGTGGAAGCTGAGTTGCCGGTATGCTTAAGCAATATTTCATTCAGTGAAAATCAGCAGTGCTTTCTATGACAACGTGTTTAAGAAGTAGGATGTTTCAAGGATTTCACACTGGAGTCCCTCATGGCAGCATCACTTTCATCCAGAAACCTTACGGTGTTACTTTCCATTTGTAACTGTATAGACCTTCAGTGCCTCAGCTACTGAGAAAAACAGGTGAACTTTCATTTTATGAATAGCAAATTCTGCTTCCATAATCCATGATAACAGCTCTTTCTTCTAGTCTTTCTGCTAGTGATTAATTCCTACCCTTCCTAGAGGGAGACTTGGAGAAGTATGGATAGGTTGTTTTGTTTGAGTACCTCTCAGTGAGAAAACCAGTGTTCTCACCGGGATCTCCGTATCTGAAGAAGTTTGGATTTAATAACAGTTCTCTGGAGAGATATACACAGCAAAAGACAAAAATGGTATAAAATGCTTAAGATACAATGAAAATAGTAAATTATACATGAACATCTTGTGTTATCAACTAGAAAATATACTTCATAAACAAAGGTTCTTCAGAAATTCTCCTTAGCAAAATACCTCATCCTCTACTTTTAAGAAAGTGGAAGCCAGACACTTCCCTTTTACAGTGCTAATAGCTTTACATCTCATTCCTTTTGATGTTTCTTAATTGGTTTCCTACTAATTTTGAAATACAAGAAGGTGTTTTTTGACTTTGTAGTTTATTTATATGAAGGACATATTTGTACCTGTGTACCTGTACAAAAATCTGCATGGATTTTTGCTAGCAGTCAGCTGTTGGTAGGCAAGGGAACAAATCCTTGCAGTAGGAAAAGAGAGTAACCCCACTGATTTTGGTGGAACGAAGCCACCAGTATAGAACTTAGTTTTCTGTCTTCTTCCAGTCTGCTTGTAAACATGAGATGGCTGAGCACACGCACATTTTCTGAAGCTTGCAGAACCGCCGAACTCCAGTCTCTTTCTTGAGGAACTAGAAACCATGTAGCTTCAGTATTTCAGAATGTAAAAAGAACATCCCCGAAGCTCAGAAACGTGTACTGTTTAAAGTAACAGGGCTCTTTTAAAGAGTTTGCACCAAAGGCATGTTGCTACCACAACCATGCAGCACAGCTGGGAGAAAAATTCATTCCTCAAGAACAGTCAATGTATACAGCCTAACTTCAGTGAAAAGATTTGAACTTTAAGTATGCAGCCATGAGGTTTCCAGATTTCAGGTTCTTTGAAGCAAATTCTTTCATTATTTCAGCTCATTGTATGGGTCTCACCCCTTAACCACTGTAGGAGTTCCACCATGAGCTCAGGCCACATTCTTGGTTAATTGGGGAATAGGTGCAGTTGCCCAAATACTTACATATCTGTGTAAAATGCATATGCGTGTAGGTCTGAAATACTGTTAAGAAAGCAGTACATATTGAATCTGCTTCTTTCACAAATACATCTATGCATAAAAGTATGTATGCCTAGTATTACTAGAGTGTCCAGTGTCCTGATACATCGCTTTTTATTTTTTATGTATTCTTAAGCAACAGTACTGCACTAAACCAGGGCATCAGTTATTGAAGAAGCTTAATCCTGTTGACAGCTTGATTTCTGAAAATGAGGTTTTCTAAAAGGTGTAGTACTAAAGCACTAGAGAGAATAGGTTGTTAGAATTAGCTGGTGGTGACCAGATAATCCAACACCAGAGTTGTCTGAATTTTAGGCTACAAAATGATTTTAGCACTCAGACAAGCCTGAGCCAATTCTCTGAACTCCAGGAAACCACAACTTCACATTGCTGCTGGACATTATCCTACTGAAATCGTGTTTTGTAGCTTCCATAAGATTGGACAGATTTTTTTCTTGCAACATTTTTTAACTGTCACATAGGCCTCAGATGGTGGCTGAGAAGAGAATGAAGAAAGCTCCTAGGAATCCACCGAAAAAGAACATGAAGAGAAATGCTGTTTACTGCTTACCAGCAATTTGTGTGTGTCGAAGATGGCCACTGCCACTCTAAGAAAATGCTGACAAAAATAATGTTCCACCAATGCAAGAAAGTATTGGAGGGCAGTTGCTGTTCTGCTTAAATGTTCAGACAGAAGGCCATCAAATAAGGTCCCCCTTTTTTACATCAGAATAGACTCTTACAGTTCAGTTGTTCCTCTACTGTCCCTTATCTTTACCTGCAGAAATTACTTTTGATGACGAAAATAAAGTTGATTTTCCACATTCATTCAGTCCTCGATTGAATTTCCAGGTGTGCCTGAAAACCAAGAAATTCCAGACAGAAAGGACAAAGTGTCTTTGGTATCTACTTTTTGCTCTAGATATGTGGTGGAACTCTGTCTTACTTCAGATGTTCCATTGTGCTGCTGTGAGATAGGCCAGACTTTGTTGGTCTTTTGACCTTCACAAAAGTCAAACCGTTGGCATTCCTTGGGAAAGTTTGTAGCGCACATACTGAAATGTGTATATCTTGACAAGAGTGTGGTTGAACTCCATAAATTACATTAAACCAATGAGAAGAGAAAGATAACAATCAGACTATTACATTGCCATACGACATTGTCTAATAACCCTGTATAAGGAATGCAGAATTGGAGCATTTGTGCCCTATGTATCTTGGAAAAAATCTTTTAGAATTATAGTATTTTGACTTTTTAATGTTTTGTTTGCATTGTTGTTCAGTCTTAATCTCTCTTGTTTACAGCAACAATATGCAGTAAGGAAAATGCAGAGCAGCCAACAAATACTAATGAGAAATATAAAAGTTAAAAGCTGAATTTTGTATATCTAATAATGCGGTCTTTTGTAACATATATAGAACTTTTAGATCTCAATGCCTCCTTCCCTTGAAGGCAATTTATAGCAACACTATGAATTCAACATTTTTGTTTCGGTTTAAAATGTGCAGAAGAACCATTCACTAGTTATTCCTCACTAGATGTCTTTAAATTGGTTTGCCTGGGGGAAAGGGGAAATCATTACTATATCTAGTGTAAACTCATTAGATCCATGACTAGAGCTTTAGTGTCTGCAGTCCCATTATTTCATTAAAATATCATTTTGACTGTCATCACACTGTAAGAGGGCCTGTTTTGCCACTCCTGCCTTTCCCGGAACAGGAATCCCTGCAGTGTGGTTTTGGACAGTGTTGAGGTGCAAGCAGAGTTTCAGATCGCCTGCAGCCGCTTTGGAGATGGGAGTAATGAGTAGTCTGAGGCAGAAAGGGGAAGCATTTTGCTGAAGTCTAGGGACAGACAGTGTCACAGATGGAATGAAAACTTGTCCAAAGTCCAAATTTCCAGACTCTAACTGATTCATCCAGACTGCATCTCCTTAGATGGAATCGTAGATTACTGTGGATAAGATTGCAAGAAGGGTAAGAAATGAGACTGAGAGAAAAAATGTCAGAAATCTACATTTTCCTGATGCTCAGCACAAGTGAAAATGCAAGACTGATCAGCAGTCTGGATAGTCAGACTTTTTGGGGCCTCTGTGTTGATTTTAAGCAGCTTTCTTGCCCTTCTTGTTTTCATTCAGAATAGACAAATGAACAAATAAATCTTCATTAAGACTATCTATCCAGTCTCTTGCCTGCTTGGTAGTGTGCTATGCTGCCAGTGTTTTAAGAGGGAACTCCTCCACAATGTTTTCCTCTTACCAGATGTGCACGTCCTTGCAAAAGGAAAAGGCAAGAGACTGGGTCTCCATTCCTTTCTGCTCCTATTAAAAAAACATGGGTATTTTTGGTCCTTGAAATCAAAATCACTATGCAAATAAACTGAGCTACGCTGTGTTGGAAATGTTAGTCTGTTTTTAAGTCTGATATCAACTATGCTGATGACAGTATGTGATACTAGCATATAAACTTAGGGAAAAAGCCCATAAAAGGTTGAGAAGGCACTCATCACTGAGAAGTATTTTGAAGACAGTTATTTGGAAAACCCTGCTCTCCAAAAGCAATCCTCTTCATATTTAGAGACTGGCTGGGGCAGCGTTGTTTGGTTTTCTCTTTAAAATAGCTTATCAGCTGATGCTGGGAGTTTGATTCTCTGGCTAACTGGTTTGTATGAAGTGCTCACTGATGTGGGGGTCTGAAGCCCAGGCTTGTCCTTCGTGATGTGAATGTCTTTATCACTGAGTCCCACTCATTTTCATTCTGCCTTCCTGGCTTAGTGATAATAATCACAAAGATTGTAATTCTCTACAGAAAAATCCAAGGGCACCACACGTTTAATGACTGTAGCTGGCTGGGCTAAGTGTTTACCAAGGTGCTAAAAACTGTCATATCTTCTCAAGCAGGACAGTAATCAAAACTTAGTTTCCTAAGCACTGGCAGAGTGTTCTGTCTGGGATTTAAGATACAAAGCTGAAGAAGCAAATCTTCTTGCTTTGGCTACTTTATGGGAAAGATTTGACGTAGAGACTAAATTACAGAATACAGTCCAGGATACTTTTGACTCAGCTCCTCTCCTAAGCATTTTCTGTGCATAATGTAGGCATCTTCTTGCCATTCTTCTCCCTTTTATGCCTCTAATTTTTCCCATGAATCTTTGTATCTAAGATTTGTTAGGAAACTAAATTTAGGCCCACTTTTGCCAGGTCTAAGTCTTTTTCATCTCTGAGACTACTTTTCAGTAGCTGAACTTCCTTCTTTGTACCTCAGCGAAGACAAACCCCTGATCCTGGCTGCTGGCTATTTTCCTGCGGCTAAATCTGGTCTACAGTACCACAAACCTGAAACAGCTTCCTGTCAAATCTTTGAGCTTTGCTTAGTGAGGAAAATAGCTGCATGTGCTGATGCTTAGTATTTCTGCAGTCCAACATCTCTATGACAGCATTACATAAGCCAGTGTGGTGAAGCACATTTTATTTCATTTACATTCCCTCATTCTGTATTGCCTTCGTCATCATAACACACTTATAACCCTTTCCTCTCATTTAGAACATTTATCTTGGTACTTCAGATGGGTAGACAGATCTGTTTTATAAACTGAAAATGTGAGTACCCTCCATGGAAGCTGGCCTCCTCACGGCAGTACTCAGCAATAGACCTTTGCTTGTATAATGTCACTAGTCACTGAAGCGACTGTCACTACACTCATTGAGTGAGATATTTTGGCTCATGCGAGCCCAGTTCAAACCCTGAATCTGAGCACAATTGTTGAGTTTTGATCCAGAGTGTTGCAGTATGGCATTCGTGATGAAATAAACACGAACACAGTGCCCAGCAAAGCTGCTATCCACCAAGATTCATCACAGCATTAACTGCGTGGCGGGTGACCTTAATACAGGGTGATACAGTTAGGTTTGGTTTGAGAGGTCGACAAATTTATTTTAGCTGAACTGAACCCCTGAAGAAACACAGTAATGTTGAAGACTGTTTATTCTCTCACCCAAAAGAAATAACAAAAGAGAATAAAAGCTACATCAGTCACTAAAGCAGCACTTTTGTTGCACTTTTAAAGGGCTTGAGACCTTGGTTACAAAACAGCTGTAAGGAGACTGAGAACTTTGTAATGCCTGAAGCACCAAGAGCTTTTATCACGTGCACATGTACAAAAGATCATTTTCTTTTAAGTTGAAATCTTTCCCTGAGACTGTGATTTATGGCTGGGTGTTGTCAGGACTCAACAATTAAAATTTTTTTTTCATACTGTTTTTCCTCCAGAGATCACAGTTCTGAAGCCAGAGTGTTTCAGGCTTCCTAGTGGCTTTGCTCCTTTGTCGTCTTGTAACACACCGTCTCATATAGAAACAACTGCCTGGCCGTGCTCCCACCTGGGGGGCTCAGTTCACTTTTGCATTATTTATTCTGCAGTCTTCTGCCCAGATGTTACAGGCTTCACAGATAAAATCGAGAGCACATCTACACCATATATGCAGGGAATTTAAATTCTTTATTGGTGCTTTAGTAGTTTTTCTTCTCTCTTCCACAAGCGTTTGTATTGCCTTTTCACAGATTGGGAAGCAGAGCAAGAAGTTTTTGTCAACAGTGCCTAACTGACAAAAAGTATATGCAATATGTATAAGGCACACTACTAAGTATATGCAGTATGTATAAGGCACACTACTAAACATAGCTTTGACAAGGGAGTGGGCTTTCTCTTTCTCAAATAATAAATAAATTTAATTTTGTGGTATAGTCTTCAATCCTTTCACCTTTGGCATCCCCTGTTAAACATTCTGTCTTTCCTCCCAGTATAAAAATAGCAAAAACAGGTCCACCTGACAACCCAGATTATTATCCCAAACAAAGGAAAATACCTTCAAATCTGTGTCATAACATGTAAACCTCAGGATATATACAGCCATTGACCTCTACACATACTGCTTTAAGAACAAATAATTTTACAGTACAGAATTTTTAAACTGCACTTTAAAACGTTCTCCAGCAAGACTCACTGGTGTTGAAATAAAAGGTATGCTGCTAGGCATCCATAAGGTAATGACTTCAGAGTGTGTGCTGCGCTGCTTTAGGGGGCTGACTCTGTAATTAAAGATATTTTACATGCAGCGCCTGAAATGCTCTCTGACTTCACTTCTTATTTTGTCACTATTATTCAGATTCCCTGACAAAAAGATCTCCAAGATGTCACTGCATTTGGGAGTTAATATCATACATCATATCAAGCTAAAATTTCCCTAGAAAAATTTCTTGAAAGCATTTTTTATTGGATAGCTATTTGCACATGGCCTGAAGGAGCTTTATTGGCAGAAAATACAGAAGAAGGAGAAAATAAAGTTTCAAAAATGAAGACCTTGGAGTAGGTTTTTTTCTTAGCCAGATCAAATTGGACTCTTTCACTGTTCTGTACAGCTTTATTAAGATACATTTGGCATTTATTTAGTGAACAATATAATTTTTCAAACTTACTGTCATTTGGCATTTGCAATACAAGATACTGTGCAGCAAAACCAGGAGAGTTTGTGTCCATTTGTGATTGACTGATAGGGGATCATACAAGAATTTTGTCACTATGTTTGGGGGATTTTTTTGCAAATTCAGCAGCTGATTTAATCAGTACTTGAATGATATACTGATATCACGCCTGTGTAACTATACACGAGGGCAGATAGCATTCAAGCTTTGTTATTGGGTGTTTGTTCTGCAAAATAATTGTATTTGTTAAAAATCCCGTCAGGTTCAGCAGGAAGAGTTCCACCCTTTACAGTCAAAGCCTAACACCTGCTCATTACATTAATAAAGATTAAGCTTGCTAAGATTAAGAGGTATTGACAGAAAGAAGTAATCATCTTGCTGACGGTGATTCCTAGGTTTTGGAATACCTGATTCACTACTGCTTGGCTGAAGGGAAAAAAAATAATATATATTTGTTTGCTTGCATAATATCTAGGAAAATCATAGAGTGGGAAGAGAAAATCCCAGAGGATAGGGTTACATTGCTGACGAACACTATAGACAAGTTTCAGTTGCCTTAATGTTACCTGTGCATCCTGTCATCCATACTGTGCTTCTCGACGTGGTGTCAGAGTATCCATATGTAGAACAGCGAAGGAAAGTTTACCGTTGCTGCTTGCTGTCCCTCTCTTAGATCATGATATTTTTTGACAAGTGTACCAGTCTATCCAGCTGCTGTTCATTTCACTATATTCTCTGCAATACGTAAGAGAACATTACTGTGATCTTTGATGTAAATTCACGAGATGATAGGAATTTATTTAGCCGTCTCGGGTGACATGAGGAACATATTGACAGTGATACGTAGACCAGAAGTTATGCAAAAGTGTGACAAACATTGCCACCACTTAAAAGTGATATCGTCTCAGACTGCCGAAAGCAGTGGACTGCAAAAGGATGCTCTCTATAAATTATTTACAAAAATTGGAGTTATACTGATTCCTCAGGTGCTGTATGATCTGTATTGCAAACAACCTGTTTTATTTCACTTCCAAGTTGACTAACTGACTGGTGAGGTAACCTCTATATATGGTTCATGTAGCAATAATTAAAAAACCCCCACAGCTGATTAATTCTAATCCAGCACATTCAGTGTTGAACAGTTAATAGAACATATTACTGGGACAGCCATTCTGCTGAGATAACTGTCTTGTAGAGTAGTCTTATTACAAAAACTGAATGCTTCATGATATCGACATCTTTTTCAATTAAGCAATGTGAATTTGTGTCCTGTCAACACCACATGCTTGAAGGTGCTTGCCTGTAAAAATGCCTGGATGGACACCTGCATAGAGAATTTTCTTTGAATCAGACACTAGATACCTGTAGTAATGGGATGTAGCTAACAGTCCGTATTCTTAAATTTTCTGGCAGAAGAATATAAAAATTAATTTTAAAAACACCCTACAAAACTACTTTTTTCCTTGCAAATGAAGATACCACCATGCTTATTATTTAAAGTAGCACTCTTAGAGGCATGAAAATAAAAATGTGCACAGGTATGAACAGAGACACCTGACCAGTTTCTAGTTATTATCTCAATTCAAAGCTTTAATTGAAACGCAGAGATAAAAAAAGCTGAGGGAGGAGTGCTGCTTTGGTTTTAAATCCAAATTAAACTTCAGGATGATCTAGCTTCTTGTGTCTCCGTAATGCAAATGATAGAACAAGCAGAATGTTTTCTTTGTATAGTAAATGTCTAAATGAGATGCTATCCCTAAATAAGAATCTGCTGGGCAAGGAGTTGGGATGTTAAATACGTTACTAGGTTCAGAAAGTATTTTCTTGATATTAAGAAACAATATATTCCTGCATAACATCTTTGTTGGCATTAGTCCCCTAGAAGAAATTAATTAGTCTTAATGAAAAACATCTGTAGAGGACACGGTGATGATTTGCTAGCTGAAGTTATTCACAAAGAAATTATTGCCCACAGTGATAAGCCAAAGATCTGCAAGGCTCAACAAGGTCTTACAGGTTCTAGTAAAGGAGGCATCATCACTGCAGAAAATTCCCCAACTTCATCTGGTTATGCTCAGGGTTTTTACCTACATTCCACAATATGTGAATTAGGTCCAAAATGCTGGTCTGCTTATTACTGCATATTTAACCATTGTCCAGATTTGCTTTCACTGTTTGGCTTTCAATTTTGCCTTTGAACATTTTATGCCCTTTCTGCATGGGGAAATTCTGAAGTCTGGAGCCACCTTCTTAGCTCGCTCCAAGTGCCAAAACCCTGATGGGGCTGTGTTCTGCTCCTCTCTCTTTTCAAATCTTTACTTGAGGATCAGCAGTGAAGTTGCTTGGTTTCCAACAAGAAACAATGGATTTCTCTGGATAGGGTTTAGATTTCTAGCCTTCTCTCCAAAGCCGTGATTGCTCATCTAGAACTACCACCTCAGGGGAGATAAACAGACTTTGGGCAACCAAGGCACAACACTCATGCACAGAGATAAGCAATGTTGCATTTCACGATTGTGAACACTTACAAATGCAAACTCAAACTCCCTCCAGTAAAATGAGTTCCTTAAAAGGATCACTAAAGTAAGTTAATACACCCTGTGTGCCTCTAGCTTTAGATTAGCAAAATACCTTCAAAATGAAATATTTTTTCTTATTAACCAGGCAACTTGAACACTACCAAATTTTTAATAGAAGTTTTCGATTCAGCTTACGACATTTTAGGAGAAACATGTTTTAACTCAATATTGGGTTTTGCAGCCAAAAATATTTTCTTCTCAGCCATTTCAAATGCATGTTTCTGAAGCCAGAAGATGTGTATTCTGTGCTCCACTGTCTGATCTAAGAGTAAAAGACTAACACGAGAATTTCTTGCAATTATTGGTTGATGGTGGCCAGAGATACCCCTGCTAAGTGTCACAAAGGAATGTCTCCCTCCAGTAATACCTTCAGTTTGTATCAGTCCCTGGAATGAAAACTGAGATGTAATTCAGTAAAGTACTGAGCACTTGGATAAAATTTAGTAATTCTTAGTCCCAGCAGAGTATGTATTTAGGACTGCTTAATGATATATCAAGCATTGTTATGCTTCTTGTTTTATGTGACCTTGTTGTCCTTCCTTTCAGTGAGGAAACTGCAAATTAGCAAAAAATTCAGCTGAGAGTACTCCAGTGTTCAGGGCCAGAAGTTTGCGATTTGCGGTCCAAATACATACCACTGGATACGGGGTATATTTGCTCCTAGAATTGTCAAAAATTATGCCCTAAACATGTCCTGTTTATCCCAGGGGCCTCTTTCATAGTTTTCCAGAGGTAATTTTTCTTCTTTAATTCCTCTCATTCACTTCATCTTTTGACAAAGAACATAGCTATAAAGATCTAGAATTTGCCCCTTCAGTGGATTCACCATTGTGATGGAGCCTTCAGAATCCCTGCAAAATGTACACAGGCTTCTCCAAAACCGATGATGTTGCTGACAGAGGCAGTGAAACAGTTATGATTAATGGACACTGTATTTTTATTATTATGCCAATAGAATAACATGTCCCTTTGGGCTTCTGTGCTGGTGTCTGGTGGTCACGATGAGAAAGATTTTTATAGGCTGGTAACAAATAAATACAGTGGTCTTTCAAGATCCGTTTCCTTAATACTGAGTTGGCTCTTAATTTCTCTAGGCTGCACACATGTGGCAATAATCAACTGCCACATACAGCCCAGAAGCATCTTGGTTGTCTCTAAAACAATCTTGCTACAAAATAATTTTGCTCCAAGCAGCTGGAGAGCAGCAAACTCGATGGAATCCAGCGATAATGATATCAGTGTTGATCAGTTGGCTTATTTTAGAAAATGAAGAAAAGAAAGTTACTTTGGGTGTGCAGTTCTCTCTTTGCTTAATAAACAGACTCTGTTTGCATGAATCGTGATGGTGTGGGCGAAGAATACAGGAAATGCTCTAGAGTAAGATCAAGGGTGTCTTCTGCCCCAAAAGATTAGAAGTGGGGAGAAAAGCAAAAAAAATACCCAGTTGGAACAATTATCTTCAGCTGGACCTTGCCTGGGTAGAAAAACCCTTCCACATCTCTTTCGTCTTCCTGTGCTCTAGACCAGACCATGAGGGGAGGTTTCAGTTACTCCTTGGTTATGCTTACTGGGGACTTCCCAGTACCAGTGCAGATCCGTCCTTGACCACTTTCTTCCTTCTCCACTATGAACAAGTGGAGAACTGTAGGACTTTGTTGCAGTCTTCAGCAGGGACTTTGTGCTGTAAGTTTAGTTTTGAACACTAGCAGTTTTCTTCTCACACAGAAAGGAACAGAGGTCTTTGAGCACAGGCCTCATTCCCACTTTTGTCTGACTCTATTCTCATTTAAATAGGAACAAAATCTGACCCTGACAGTCTTATTTTTTAAATGTGTGACAAGCTAAGAGATGAAACAGATGTACCAAAACAACACATCCTAGCCTCTGTTGATGGCCCAGATTTATTTCTTGCCCTGTATTTCTTGACACTGTTCGCAGTATGAATTGCTCTACGGGATACCCCTTCTGAGTACACTCAGTTCAAAAAAGTCCTCTTGCTGAGTAACATGTGCACATAATAAATCCAGCTGCCAAATCTAAATTTTCTAGGAAATTTGTTGTTTTTCTTTTCTCTATGGAAATGTTCTGGAAAATATTCTTTTTTTTTTATCCAATGGATCTTTCAAAACTTTGCTAATTGTTTCTTTTTTATATTTCCCAAAGTTTCACAATGTAGGCTTCGATATCAAGAATTCCACTGCAAAATCATGCTGTATTTTGATTCACTTCGTATTCATAATTACTGATGAGTTTTGCATAACCAAGCAAAATAGAAAGGAGAAAGTCAGTTGGGATTTAGGAAAAAAGAGAACGCTTCAGTGCAATATCATGTATGCAGTCATGACTTTTGTGAAAGCTAATACGTGGAATACTTATACTACAGAAAGGAGAAGTCGTAAGTACTGCAATGATTTTGTGTCTACTGTCCAGGGTTGGAATAATTAGAAAAACAAACAATTCCTTAAACTTTTGCCTAATAAGTTTAGTGTAGCCATTTTTGCAGTAGGTTCCGGTTTACAAACTTAAAGCACCTAGGGAGTTCCGTGATTTTGATATGATTTACCAGGTCTCAAGTTCAATAATGGGGACTATAATTAGAGTGTGCTTTCTTCTTACAGTGCTTATCATCACACATGTATATGATTGAGTAACTTCCCTTAGCTTTACCTAAATTATCTGCAACTTCAGATTTTATCCTGAGAATATAGTAGACAATACATGTCCAGTTTGTCAATTAGCTTATTTGATCTAACAACTGCATAGAATGTAGCATTTTTGCAATAGTGACTTTCTGATTCTGAACACTCCAGAAACAGGCAAATTCTAAGAATTCATTTTTCTTCACTAGCATTAAGTCAGTCATATCACATATTGTTTATTCTCTGTGGAAAACAATGTACGAAGGTTTATATTTAACAAAATGGAAAGGTAAAAGAATAGGCTGTGAACTTCCCATACACAGCAAAGAAACGACTTCCTGATTCATACATCCTCTGAAGAATGGGTTGTTCAGAAGCTATTTTTTTCCAGAAGGCATTCCTGGACCTTACTTTAGAGTAATTATTATGCACTTAGCAATTGCTCTTTTCTGATGAAGAAAAAATGGATCAAGGACTTCTTATATGTATCTTACTTCTTTGATACTGTGTACTGACAATGAGTGAAGTAGGCAGGACACCTTGCTTCAGAAGTTCCAGATCTTTGAGTGCCTGATGTCATAATATTAATTATAGGACTCTGTATTTATTTCTTGGGAGTGTGCCTGGGGCACCTCTTTAATTTTGCTTTAGAAAAAGGAGAAAAGAGAGGATAAATTATTGAAAAAAACTGGTGTTAATTAACTTATGAAAGCTATTCATTAACTCAATATCTATGTTCCTTTCTCCATTTCTGAAAAATCTTCCTCTGAAACAGATTCAAACTCTCACTGATTCCTTTTTTCCTTTTTTTATTGAGGTGGCTGTTCTTTTTTTTTTCTGATTTTGATTCGTGTGTGATCATCCCTCACAGTTTCTGCCTGACTTTTGGAATCTTGTGATACCCAGATTTCTGATGAAGTTGAAGTATTACATTAGGATTTTACTCACCTCCTACTATAATTGCCTTCCTTTGAGCCTCAATCTCTTATCTACCTTGAGAGGAAAGACTGATTTAATCTCTAATGCTTCTATGTCACCTGAGCTGAGATGGGCCGTCCTTTGGTTTTGGGGATCCATCCAAAAGTTTCTGCAAACTAGCAATTCTGTTGCTTCCAGGAGGTGCAGAAGTAGCTGGAAGCTTTTATCTTTAAGATGGTGAAGTGGAAGCTTGTTGCTTCTCTGCTATCACCAAGAAGGACAGAACTAGAGTTATTGAAGTGCCATACCAACTTGCTGGCCCTCCCCGGACAGTCTGCCGTGTGTCATACTGCCCTAACTGATCCAATAACTATAGTAAAATGCAGCAGAAAGTTCAAGTACTGTAAAAAGTGTAAAACAAGTAAGCAAGAGGCCAAATTATTAACTGAATTGTAACAGCATGTAGAGGCCCTGATATAAATGCCAGATCTAAAAACAAGACATTTGCTGAGCCAAGAGATTATTGGACCTTACAGTTGTCCTTCATATATGAGTGTCCTCAACACTAAATTTCTCACCACTAAGTTGCAGTTTGGCTCACCCTCTTACTTCTTTCAAATTCAGTTCTCAATTCTTTATGCAGAACTAAACAGATTCAATAGCAGAGTATTTTATCTTCAGACTAATGAAGAGCTGGTTGGTTGTCCACCTTATCATTAAACACCTCTTGATTAGAGCATTCACTCAGGAAATGAGAAGACATTCCCAGTGCCATCCTTCACCTGAGGTTCCTCTCTTTCCTGAATGCTGAAGCAGCATCAGCAGGAGTCATCTCTACCCTGGTGCTAATTTGAGATATGGCTTTCATGTTCCTTTTGCAAGCAGAGCAAGGCACTGAACTATTTCTGAATGAATGTTCCAAGGAATATTTTGGTTTAATATAAGATAATTCTAAAATAAAGCACTTTTTATGTTCTTGGAGGATCCAACAGGACAGAGAAGCCCTTCTATGGGCTGGTTGCAAACAGGAGGTATTTATGCTGAGTTACGCAGTCTGCAACAGTTCCTAGAATTCCCAGCCGGGCCATTCTGACTGCTCTGGAAGTCAGACACCTAAATTCTTTTTTGAATTCAGCCACAAGACCAAATTATCAGTGTCCTGTTTCAATATCCAAACCAGAAATCCATCCTTGCTGATTAAATATCATCTTGGAACTATCATTGTCTCACAGAGGAGTTAAAAGTATTTACTGGAATAGGATTTTTAAATGCTTAAGTGTTTCATATTTCAATATTTTGCCCATATTTAAAATATGATTTGTTATTGATACTATTTTTTGGCCGGAGAGCTAGATCAAAATTTTTCTCTTTTGTAACTTTTTCATTATAGTTTTGACTCTCAAGATTTTAGCTGCTAAGATTTGGAAATAAAATAATGTGAAAAGTTTACTCTTCAGAAAGAATATGACATAATGCGAAGCCTAATAATGCTAAGGAAATTTAAATGGTGAAGGTGCTGATGTGACCATATCCAGAAATTTTACAAGTGGCACACCCAAAAAATTGAGTTATTCAGAATTTGAGCACTTACCCTTCTAGGAATAATTGGAAATAAAGTATTATCAATTCTGGTCTGTTAGCTAGTTAAAATGTACTAGATAACGTTTAACATGCATATTAAATGCATATTAATGCACATTATAGCTTGTGTTTTAAATCCTTATGAAATAAATAACATATCAAATTTGTCCTCTTCCAGTACTTAGTTTCATAGATAATCACTGAAACATCAGTAAAGAGATTACAATAAAGCAGTGGTCTCTAGTATTTCTTTTTACCATGTAAAAATTGCAAAAATTTATGATTTAGTAATTAGAAGAAAACTTAAGCTTTATCTTAAAGATGTTTATTTTGCAAAGAAGATGCAAACTGTCAAGACATCTATTATTAATACAGGAATAATCTTTCCGAGATTTTGAAAAGTATCCTTTCAAAGAATCTTTTTTCTAAGTACTTTGACTCTGAAAAAGCATACATCTTTTTTTGAAAAAGAAGTCAGAGTTCATTAGGCTTAAATACGGTCTTCAGATCTAGGCATGGCACCTAGAAATTACCACTGAAGAAACATATGCTTACCTAGCATTTCTGAGATATTAGTGGGCAGACTTTGAAAAGCAAGGCTCCTCTGTGGTTTGTCACTGTGCTTTACATGGAAACAGGATATATGTAACATTGGTAGTTGATATTCCAAAGTTAGGACAGATGTTTGCTCCCTGATACAGAATCATGGAATCATAGAATCATTTAGGTTGGAAAAGATCTTTAAGATCGTCAGGTCCAACCCCAAACTCAACACTGCCAAGCTCACCACATCTACACGTCTTTTAAATACCTCCAAGGATGATGACTTAACCACCTCCCTGGGCAGCCTGTTCCAATGCTTGATAACCTGTTAGGTGAAGAAATTTTTCCTAATATCCAGTCTAAACCTTCCGTGGCGCAACCTGAGCCTGTGTCCTCTTGTCCTATCACTAGTTACTTGGGAGAAGAGACCAACACCCACCTCACTACAACCTCCTTTAAGGTAGTTGCAGAGAGCGATGAGGTCTCCCCTCAGCCTCCTTCTCCAGGCTAAACAACTCCAGTTCCCTAGCCGTTTCTCATAAGACTTTTTCTCTAGACCCCTCACCAGCCTTGTTGCTCTTCTCTGGACAAGCTCCAGCCCCTCAATGTCCTTCTTGTAGTGAGGGGCCCAAAGCTGAGCACAGTACTCCTGGTGCAGCCTCACCAGTGCCAAGTACAGGGGCACTATCCCCTCCCTACTCCTGCTGGCCACACCATTCCTGATACAAGCCAGGATGCTGCTGGCCTTCTTGGCCACCTGGGCACACTGCTGGCTCATGTTCAGTCGGCTGTTAACCAACACCCCAAGGTCCTTTCCACTGGGCAGCTTTCCAGCCACTCCTCCCCAAGCCTGTAGCATTGCATGGGGTTGTTGTGACCCAAGTGCAGCACCCGGCACTTGGCCTTACTGAACCTCGTACAGTTGGCCTCGGCCCATCAATACAAATGTGTGTCCTGATGCCTCTGCAGAGCCTTCCTACCCTCAAGCAGATTGACTTTCCTGCCCAACTTGGTGTCCTCTGCAAACTTACTGAGGGAGCACTCAATCCCCTCATCCAGATCATTGATACAGATGTTAAACAAGACTGGCCCCAAAATGGAGCCTGGGGGACACCACTCGTGACCGGCTGCCAACTGGATTTAACTCCATTCGCCATCACTCTCTGTGATCGGCCATTCAGCCAGTTCTTTATCCAACAAAGCATACACCCATCCTAACCATGAGCAGCCAGTTCTATTCTCAATAACAGTTTGGCCATTTAGGTAACTATATCTCCCACTCATGTTGTATAAGGACTTGATGACAGACCATAGGGAGATTCCAGAGGCAAAATTAACAGCTCTGTAGATAAATTTAAAAAGTGGTATGAATGGAGAGTGGAAGGAAACTCATTGTGAACCTCCATGTAATGTCTGCAGTTTTAGTGTTAATGAGATATTGATACATTAGGAACAGACATAGCATTTGGCATCCTGGAAGGAGGCCTCACTAGGCACCCAAGTTGTTATCTATCTGTAGTAACGACAGCTATGAGAATTTCTGACATTAAAATTTCATTTATTCAGCTCTTACTGAAATTATGGGAAATTTTTATTACAAAACGTCCAGCAGATTGGTGGAATCCTTCAAAAAAAATCATGAACTTATGAGTGTGCATCACATTAGCAAGAAAAGCAACCTTTTTAAAAGGATAAACTTTTTAAAGAATGCTTGTCCTAGGCAATGGGACTAAATATAGTGTCCACCTCATGGTGTTTTCCAGTTGGCTTTTCCACTGAAATGATAAAATGTTACAGCAGAGAATCAAAAAAGTATTTAAAAAAGGGGGTGTATGGAAAATTTATGTCTGTCCTGTAAAGAGGCTGGTTTGTAATTCGTAATTTTATTTGATACACTGATAACTAGATCTTGCATTTCCTTTTTAAAAGGAGAACTGAGGTGTGCTGTGCAAGTATACCACAGTAACAACCTACTTGTCTTCAACTGAAATACCACAAAAAAGCAGTCCCTGGCGATGTTTCCACTTAAATACCACAGAAATGCTCCTCCCTGTTGTATTTTGGTTTTTGTAAAAGTGGAGTAGCCAGAAGTGTCCTACTTTTGGAGGAAGAATGATTTTTCCATTTGTTCTGAAAAGTCACTAGAGGCTATCGCAGAAGGTAGCAGAAACTCTGATTTTGCTTTAGAGTCGAAACTTCCCTTTTTCTGTGTGATCCATGTACACGGCAGTTCTGTTACAGAGGATATGCCGTAAGGAATTGTAGAATAGATATGTCATGGTCCTGTGAGTTGCAGTGAATCCACTGAAAAACCTGACGCCAAACAATCCTTAAATTAGTTAGGAAGAAATGCCTTTTTTTTAACTGCTTGTTGCAACTGCATCATTACCACTTAATAGTCTTTCTTTTCTTGAAATAATTAAAAAAAAAAGGGGGGGGGGGATAGCTTTGTGCACTCTTTGCAACACAAGAAAATATGCCAGCATCTGTTCTTGGTAGTGTAGATGAGGCAGTTAAGTGTTAACAGTTACATCAATGCCCACCTACTGGGAAGAGGAGTCAAGAATTTGCAGCTGAACTCTACTGTATCACAAGAGTGGTATTTCCATGTGCCTCATCCCTCCAGCACTGACAAAAGTTCTAAACCTTGCTGACTGAAGATGAGACTTTGCTTTTGCCTTTAGATGCTTCGGCATCCTGCAGGGATAGAAAGTCAAGAGAAACAGATGCAATAAAAGATTACTTGAGTAGGGGAATAATAAATTCTATGTTTATATACTACCTATCATACCAAGACTCTTGTCCTAGTCAGTATTTTTTATTACTGCATCTAAGATAAAGACTTAGCATTGGTAACAGAACGAAGGGGAGGATCCTGGAGACTGAAAAATTTAAGAATTGAAAAAGAAACAGATTAATAACTTGGGAAGAGCATAGAAGAAGGGATTTGCAACACATAGACATAGATAGTCATTCAAGTGTGGTCTTTGAGAGTTTAGTTGAATCAAGACTCCAAGCCTTTTCAAAACTTAAAAGCTGATATGAAAGCATGTAGACCTGAAAATCTGCCACACTAACAGTTAAACGGAGATTGCCACTACACTGGTGTGGGAGAAGAAAGCTGCAAAAAAGCTGCTCCTCATCTGCTAATTCTTCCCAGACACTGGAAATAATCCACGTAGACAGACAGCCTTCAAACTACAGAGGGAAACATGCTGAAGAGGAGGCTGAAGCTGGTGGTCTCCACACACACCAACAGAGCAGGATGGTGTAGAGGAAGAAGGATGCTTCTAACAGAGTGAAGGATTAGCTGACATGTTTTAGATATTTTTGTATTAGAAAAACTGCTTTATTAATGCCTTTTTGAATAAGAACTAGCAAAAGGTATTGTAATTTCAGGCACATGTCTACTGTTTTTCCAGATAGTTGTATTTTGTTCATTAGAGATAATGTGCCACAGACAAAGAACTTCTGGAATACCTCTGCTTGTCTGGCTTTTTCTGTTAAATTTATTTGTGTGGTCTCTGTGCTATTTGCCTACAGTACCTACCTACCTAGCTATCAGCAAAACATCTGGTAATCATCGGAACACTTGCATCATTCAATTTTCCATCAAAGCAACTGCTACAAATTTGTATTGGAAGGTGACCAATGTTTAACTTAAAACAGACATCTGTAGCAAGGAGAGTGCCAAAATGTGTTTTAAGTGAATTAACATTTTTACTCACCCAATTTCGAACACACTTTGATGTCCTTTTCTAATACATACTTTTGAAATGTCATGTCTTGATATATTGGAGAAATGTAATATGCAGACATCATATCTAAAAGTTCAGGATTTTTGTACCACACAGAATTTTCTCATCTTTACTGCTACAAGACTACCTCTTTGCAACAGAGTAGGGGAAGTCAATGCCTCTTGAGTAAGCGTATCGTGGAACACAGGAGGGGAAAGTGTTAGAAATTGTGATGATTGCTTGATTAAAATTCAGGATTGAGATAGATTCCTCCAAGGACGGGATGGAGAGCCTATTAAGTCCTTTTTGAGATGCGCAGAAGAGAGGACAACTTCAGTTCATCCTATTTGTAACTTTGAGAATGATATTTACAAGTTTCATCTGTTAAATCCTGGGTAGCAAGCCACAGTTCTCGAGCATTCTGGATAGAAGCGATCCAGGCATTTTCATCAGAACATTTGGTCAGTATATGCCCTTTGTTAAAATCCTTCATGAGAAGGATCCTCTCAACAACACAAGCGTTGAAATTGCCAAATACTATTTTTTATTCTTTTAAATGTTCACTTTTTGTTCCACACCACATTCTTCCCTCAAAACTTTAATTTATACTTAAGAAGTTAAACAGAAGAAAATATTTGATCGGATTTATAATTTTTTCCAGATGATCTGTTTGCAACACTATCAGGTTATCTTTTCCATTTCTTTCCAGGTTCCATACAAACTCTGGATTGTTATAACTGCAGAGCAAATTCTGCCTTCAGATGCATGCAGACTTTTTCAGTAAACTTTCGCATCTCCTTGTGAATTCAGCTAGCTACAGAGAAACTTTGTCAGTCATCTGGTTTTTTTCTGGTTTTTAGAGCATCTATTTTGTATACATCATCAAACACTCAGTGTGGTAATGGAAGCTAGGTTCATAGTCAGGCACTGGGAGAACATTTCAGATACTAAGTACATATAAACATCTGTCACTTCCTATGGCATAAAATGTTTTTTTTTAGCTGATACACAAAACCAAAATGTTAACATTAGTCTTATAGTAACTTCCATCCTGCTTTTACTCTTTAGTTTGGTATTTCATGATACTTTGTTCATAGGAGCAGGGGTTTCTGTCATGTACTTAGTATCTGAAATGCCTGAGGATGTGGTAGCAGGAACCGTTGTCTTCCTCATGCAAACTCCACCCTTCCACAAGGGCACTGTGGCTGCTCCAGTGATGGCCTTACCTGACATGAAGTACTAGCAATTGGGGGGGAGAGAGAGAGAAAGTACACCTAAGGAAGCACAAGCCTTTGACTTCATATTTAGTCCATGGGTGGAATAGCTACTGCAAGTGTTTACTTCTTGTACATTAAATAGTTTGATGCAGATATTAAAATATTGACCAAGCTGACAATTTCTTTTAGCTATGTTTCAAGGAAACTGTTCTGTGGGGGTACACCAGGAAACATTTTCTTATTTCTTCTCTTTCAAATAACTGAGACAAATTTAGCTGAAAAAATGTGAAATTACTTATTATCTGAGATATAAAATAGAGAACTTCTCACAGAACTGACTAAAAACAGCCAATAAAGCTGCATGTAAAGATGTAACCATAACTAACAACCAAATGCAAGTTGAACTTTCTATTATCAGTGTTCATGTGCTTTTGTAACAGCTCTTGCCAAATCAAAATCTGTTGGAACTGGATGATCCAAGATATGTGCACCTTAAAAATACAACAGCCCTGCAAATGACTTAAAGATATCTGGACGAAATTAATTGCATTGTGAAGATATTGTATGGAAAACACTGTGTCTGATACTATCCAAAAAACTTTGGCATGATCTAATAACTTACTAGGTTACTAGCTACTTAAAACCTCTATCATTGTAGAAGTTTAAAATGTCACAATATACTGCCAAAATCTGACAATAAACACCCCCATATTAGGTTACCTTTAACCATCTTTTTTTTTTCTTTTAAGCTAGTTCTCTAAACAGAAAGCACTTCTGAATCAGGAGTGAGGCTCTGGATTATATCTCTAAGCAACAAAGACCACTGTTAGAGAGCTTTAAGGGCAGATTTGAACACTTCTGAAAATCAAACCAACAAACGTAATGACTTCAGTGGATCAAAATGCTAAACTCTTTCCGACCACTGTGCCATTGGTTGTAGATTGGGGCAATAACCCAGCTTGCTATTACGTGCTGAAAAAGTCAGCATACCTTAAAGATGATAACAGGAAAGCTAAGTGAATGATTTGACATTGTATATAGGAAGAGTTGGACTCTTTCTGTGTCAGGGAACTACTCATTATTTAGGAAAGTCAGAGAATTTTCTGTGCTGCACTTAGTCTGTTTCTCAATCATTAAAATAGTAGCTTTCGAATTCATTGTCTTGAGTCATTCCTTACTGGATAAGAACACTTGGAGACATGATCACAACCACGTTTGTATCACAGTTTTCAGACAGATGAGGACCAAATTCAACCTAATGCAGCTACAAACTACTCTTTAATCACCAAATGATGGAATTCACAGTCAAGAGCAGTGAAAAAATTTGTGAAACCACTGTAATGCTTTGTCAACATGGTTGAACACAACTGTGATTTTTCTTTGGAAAGTAGTGAGGTGGGATTGTATAAGGTGTCAAAGGTTGGAATAAGGACTTTGTAAAGACCAAATGAATGACCAATCTGATTGACTTCATGTTTTCTAGTGATTGAAATAACACATTTTAGCCATTAAGGGAATGTCTCAATATGCTTTCTAAATAACCACCTCCCATCTTGGAGAATTCTGCGATCCAGCTTGAACGAACAAGTGACCTACATGGCACATTCTGTGAGATCGACACTCCCCTGTGTCACCTATTTCCAGTGCAAGTCAGTCTTGTGTAGTATAGTGCTGTCATCTAAGATGAAGCACTCCAAAATACTTAGTTCATCTGTGGATACTAACCAATCATTGTTATTTATAATTGGGAGGGATGAGCAATATGTTCCTTCTGAATGAAAGAGAACAAAGCTGACATGTGCCCTCATAGACATAGTTTTAGAGGATCTCTTGTGTACACACTGTTTGTGTTTGGTTTAGAATTCAAATGTGTGGTTTAGTCTTGCATTTTTTCTTGCCATTTGTTTGCAAGTGCTGTGTAGATGACTTTATTTCCAGAATTTCCTAATGTCGGAGCCTTCTTTGCTCTTCAAGATTAAATAGCCTTTTTTTCTTGCGTGTGTGCAATGCAGTATGTTACACACAAATATGCCCTCCTGCTGATTTTTATAACAACATTGCGCTGACTGACAGTATAACAAGCCACATATAATTATTCTGAACGAAAAGAAACTTAGTGCTCTACACAACACTTTCTAACCTTTAAAAGAAAGATGATTGTGAAATGCTAATAAATCTTTATTTGAAAATCATTAGTATCTAGCATAGATCTATGCTGAATTACATCACATACAAACATGTAGGTCTTCTGACTGCCTGACTGATGATCTCTGATGTCATGACAGATGAGGTCACTGTTGCAATGATATATGGAATATAACAGTAGTAAATGAAGTCAGATGATCCACAGAATAATTGTCATAATTCTGAAAACAGGTAGAGATGTGATTAAATCACCACAGATTTTTACAAATTCCTGTTCGATACTAGATACAGATTTTGTGTTGAGGTTTTGTTTGCTTGTTTCTTCAAATGCACTGCAGGATTCTGTTTTTCAGTCAATTGACTTATGAAGTCAACATATGAAGTCATACATTATCTTGCTGTGTAGTAAACTATATGCTTACTTGACTGATTTGGTGCTATGTGTGCGTCAGTCTGTGCCGCTGATTGGAGATTAGGGACTACAAGGAGATCACTTAAAGGACAGAACTGCAATGTTCTGGTTGTACCTTTTCTTTAGAGGTGGCTTGCTGGTAACTGGATTCATGTAAGGAGGGAAGTTTCCTAGGTGTCTCACTTCACAGTTCTCTTTCTAGCCAACAGAACAGAGTGGGAATATTTTTTCAAAATATTCTCTTTAATTTCTGTATTTAGAGTTGTGCTTCAAGTTCCCCTTTATCAGGTTTGGAGAAAGATGAGCTTTTCTGTGAAACAAATAATGCCCTTAAGGAGTATGACAGGGAGACTGGACACTAGGACTACAGATAAGTACCACTAAACTCATACACTACTGCATTGTTTGGGCATATCATTGTCCTGCAAAAGATTATTCATAGCACCATGATCTTCTCTCATGTTCTTCTGGTTGATTATTATGGGAACAGATCGTTGCATTGGGAAGAAAGTACGTGGTGAAGCAGAGGGTCTAGCCACTGCCTGTTCCTCTCCTCACCTGTGCTTGTGATACAGTGAGGAAAGAAGTGGTCTGAATGCATCATCTCACTTAAGTCTTTGTATTTTCTGCAGAGAAATAGGGAAGTATCACAAAAGATTGCTCTCTCTGCTTTCCTGTAAATGGCATGATATAGGCCATGACTTAGCTTTACGTGAATATTAGAATAAAATTTCCTTGCTAGCAATTATAACAGAACACTTAAATCAAGGCATGAAACTTTCGTTTCAGAGGTCAGCTGCTCAGCCACTTCTTCTTACTCTCTCCAGGCACTGTGTATACTGGTCTGGACTAAAAATATCAGAGAACTACTAAGTAGGAAAGGTTTTATGCAGAGGTGTACCTGTCTGTACCAGCTCTGAATTTAACCAAAAGCTGGTAAAGCAATTTACCACTAGGGAAAAAAGGGACTTCCTAGAAATCTGTTTCCAAGGAAACTTTTCCATATTTCATTAATTGAACAGTAAACGACATGAGTGAACCCGCTGGAGACAATGTACTGGTGTCTTTCCACTGTGACTGAAATGAAAATTTTGAGGTGTATCTTATGAACATGATTTTTCCCAGACAATACATTTCTTTTATTCCCACAAGTCATGAAGTCTAGAATTGTATTGCCAGGTTTACAAATCAAAATGAAAAAGTTATGAGCTTCTTTGGAACAGCAAAGTTAATTCTTTGTTACATGGAGTTTTTAAATACCTCTGCTAGGCAAACTTGAATTTTCCAGCATGACAGAAGTAGCTCTGAAAACCTTTGGGGGAAATTTCTGGTTGTGTGCTCAATATACGAGAGCCTTTGGGGCATAGCTGTTGGGGAATTCCCATCGACACCATTAATGGCTGCTGAATAAAAGAGGATTGCTTTGGTATTATTTCCTGTAAATAATATTGGAGTTGGTTTAGATACAACTACAAATGACAGCATGAGAAGAACAAACTTAGCCTTGGCAGATGTTTCGTGGAGAAGTATGCAGGTCTGCCAGGAAATCTTATTCCAGTCTCCGCTTTCCTAAGAGGCTGGAAGTTACCCTACAGAATAATGCTCTTATTATTGAATATACAAAATCAAGCCCAAATCTGATGCCGTCCTTTGGCTGGAGCAGAGTTTGTACACCATCTTCTGCTTCCACCAGTCAGCCCCTTCCATGTCAATGATCTTTTCTAGCACAGACCTCCAGCTATCTGTACTCAACTACAGTGTTGCAGTCAATGCAAAACTTCACTCTGTAAGTTTAATTTCCTGTGGCCTGAAGTGCCATATGGAGTATTCTCTTTTGAAATAGAAAATGAGTATGGAGCTGGTTTGTTTCGATAAGTTTGATTATTGTAATGAAAACTTGAGCAGTGGGTAGAAGTGTAATACTTTACAAAATCTTTGTTTGATCAACACTTTCAGTTTCTGGTTCTTTGTTTTTGAAAAATTAAATTTAATCTTTTTCCCTAGAATAGCCAGATTGCTGTTTCCAGTTTTGGAAGGCACAGATATCTTTCACAAATCAATTGAGAAATATTTGAAATAAAGGTGCTAGGCAGCAATACTTGCTATAGTTGCACAGAATAATGCAAATACATATGTATGGATCAAGTTTACAGAATCCTATTTTAAACTGTGCTCCTGACTTCGTAGTTTGATTGGATGCATCATTTTACTTTTTCAGCACCTTTCAAATCTATTGTACTACTGTGCATGTGAAGACAATTTAAGTCCAACTGATTTAAACACAACTTGGTACAACTCAACCTCTCATATCAATATTAAGATAAAATATATATTGCTACCAAAATTCTACCAGTGAAAACAAGGACATTTGAAATTTCTTGCATACTTTGTTCCAACCTCAATTTTTAACTGAAGTATAGTTCAGAAAAGGGAAAAGGTGAGAAAATCATGCGTCTACTCTGACAACAAGCTTTAAATTAACATACCTTTTGGAGCTTACAATTTTTGCTCAACACCAGCACTCATTAGCCGTTCCTGGGTAAAATTTGAGAGATTTATGTATCTGTCTGGGATCAGTAGTTCTCACTGAATACTTGAATGTTGTGCAGCCCTAGACTTATGCAGATCCACCTCTGTTGTCCATACTCAATAGCTGCAGTGTTGCTCAAAAATGTCAAAAATCCACCAGCTTCTAGACTTCATGCTGGAGAATGAGACTACAATGTCTTTCCTGTAATGCAGCATTATCCAGAATTATTTATTTATATGTTGATATCTGTTCTGAAACTAAATCTTACTGTGCTAGACATAATAACAAAATCACAGTCAGAACAGTGTGTGCATACAAACTATGTACATTGCCCATAGTGTACAACTTAAGCAACCCAGAAGTTCACAGGGGAACTCAAGTTCCTGACCCTGTTTCCTCTCCCCACTGCTCTTACCACATCCAGTCATTCAAACAGATGTTCAAATATCTTTGGACACCAGATAACAGCTAGTTTTGTGGCCCTTGCTACTATTAATGAAATTTCACTAGAGATGCTGGAGATATCTCTCCAATTTGCAAAACTGTATGGTGGTTTTTGTTAATGTTTCTCCTCTTTCATTCTTTTTTTTAAACCTCTGATGACTCAGACCTTTTGCATGTCAGTGACTTTTGGTGGTTCCTCTGGGTGCTGCCAATATAAACTATATTAATTTCAAAGTTTCAGCATCTACTATTTGGGCAGTGGAGTCACACTGTGAAATCATTCATGTAATTGTCTTTAAACATGCAAAAGGCTTTTAAAATGGATACCACTCCCTTGCCTGCGCACTAGTTTCCAATCTTCTGGAAGCATGCTATGCGAACAAAGAAAAGTAGCAATTACTTTGGACACTATAGTTATTGTCAGCTGCAAATAGATAGGCCTTTAGCAAGATATCTAGTACCCCAGGTGCAGAAGATTCCTAGAAATGTTTCCATCTGAGAAAGATAAATTGGTGAATTGTGGCATGAATTTTGCTAATTGGACTAAAAATAGCTGTAGCCTCTCCCTCCTGGAAGTATTGTTTGTTGGAGGAAGGAGCCCCAGCAATGATAGACAGTAGCCTGGTCCAGCCCTCTCTGTGGATCATGCATGCTTTAGGGCATCCAGACAAACTCAGGCATCTCACCCCTGCCAAATTAGTTCATTTCCTTTCACAGGCACACAAACATCAAAGGCATCTGGCCCTTGCTCTGCTGCATCCAGGTGTCAGCTATGCTTTCACATCCACACATGGCCCTAGTTTTCAAACATTACGGGGTTTTTTTGAGAGCTGTGCAGATATGTGATGTATCTCTATAGCAGTTGTGTGGTGTTAATGCCTGATTGTATTCACAATGACCCATGCGCTCTTCCAGGACAGAACATGCTATGCTCCAGCCAGCGCTTCTGTGACCACCTGGGCTCACGTGTGTCCCACCCCAGAAATCTGGCACCGATACGTAGCACATTTGCTGTACTGCATCCGTAGGTGCAGACGTCTCTGCCACCAACCAGACCACACACGTACAGCAAAGAGGATAGAAGTCAGGTCTATTAGTTCCCAAAACAAAGGCCTTTGCCATTTCAACTAAAAGAGAATTAGAGGCTGCTATAGAATAAGGATTAACTTTTTTTGTTCACTGACCAAATGAGAAAACTTGGAAGAAAATTTAATTAAACCTAAAGGTTGTGTTTGTTGGTGTATGACATCCTTCTCTCAAGAATTTCACTCGATACTGCTAGGGATTTCACTCCTGTGTTTTAAGGAGTCATTGGTGCCTGAAAGGCTTTCAAAGGTGCTGATTCTCTTCTTACTCTGAAGTCAAATTTGTGCATCCTGAGGCCATACTATGAACATCTGCTGCGGGCTGCCCAGTGTCTAATATCAAGTCTCATCACTGAGTAATAACACTGATGTGAAAGCTTGCTCTGAAGGCCATTCTGAGGTAAAACGGGAGCAGACAGGAGCAAACAGTGTTTTCAACTCTTCACGGTGACCCAACCAAGAAAAAAAATTCACCCCGCTCTCTGCTTCCAGATTTTCTTTGATTTGCAAAGAACTACCTCAGCTACAAGAATGGTACTTTGCAGATGTGGCTATAGCAAGGAGATAGGTGAAGAGCTAGAGATTTAGACTGGGTTATAGGCTCAGGGAGCCATCAGATCCTGTAAAGAGAATTAGCCAAAGCCCAAGGAACCCTTGAAGGTTTGCAAGGCACTGAGGGAAAGTTGGAAGGCAATAGGCCCATTTATTTTCTAGAAAGAGAGCTGCTGCTGCTGAAAGTAAAAAAAGATAGGTAGGTGAGTGCCTAAACACCAAGCCAAATTTGACATGCGTATCACCAACAACCTTCTTGCTTTAGGCAGAACTGATGACACTCCAGTTTTATTCTTCGTGAACCTTCAATCTTTCCTTTATAGACCCATTAATTCTGTAGTGAATCCCTCTGCAGAGCCTACTTCCTCATCTCTCCTTTGCCTGCAACTTCTTCTTTGTTTATGGCCTTTCCTCCCTTCAGAACAGGTATACTAGCTACAGACCTCTAGCAGAGCCACACAATCTGTCTTCATCAGATGTGACCCGCAGTCACAAAACATGTTCTGGTTTTGTCAAGCTGTCATTCACATAATGTTGCAACAAAAGTGGTCCCAGTTAGGCACAAAACTTGATTTGTGTTTTGTTGTTGGGGTTTTTTTTTCGTGCTGTGTACTTTGTATGGATATATTTGTCAAAGGTTTGGAACAAGCACAAGTTATATTAATGCCTCATTACAAAAAAGTTTATAAACTATTAATCATTAACCAAGGTATGTCACTACCAACTTTTTCAACTTATAGAAATAGATGAGAAACAAGTTCTACTCCACAATATCAAATCCTATATTTAATACCTAATAATTTATCAATATAATACTAATAAGTGAAACCTTACAGTGAAGTGTTTGAGGACACTGTCTCAGGTCAGGGAAATCCATAGTGAGGAGAGGAGATTAATTTTCTGGGCACCAAACTATTTTTACAGAACTAGTCCTCTCAAAATAACTAACACCTTAAGAGCAATTCGTTATTTTTAGATACTTATAGACAGCGTCTTCCTATTTTCACTATTCTCACAATTCTTGCTGTTGCAAACTTCCTCCCCATTTTCCACAAATAATATATTAAAATTCAAGGAAATACCTTACTGATTCCTCTTTTCTTTCACATACTTGCTTAGTGATTTGAAATCCGCCATGTTGGTATTATGGAAGGAACCCTT
Organism: Opisthocomus hoazin; assembly: GCF_030867145.1. Taxonomy (NCBI): domain Eukaryota; kingdom Metazoa; phylum Chordata; class Aves; order Opisthocomiformes; family Opisthocomidae; genus Opisthocomus; species Opisthocomus hoazin. The sequence continues at coordinate 32,379,433 of NC_134417.1, forward strand.
AGGTGGTTATTGTCCTATGAGGTCCTGCGGCATTCAAGGGCATGCAACATAGGAGGCTTGCAGGCAGTTATAGCAAACAGCAGCAGATTTTTTCTCCTTTCATTCTAGTAACTCATTTTGCTCTCTGGGGTGAAGGAATTTGTTTGGTCTGAGATTCCTGAAGGAGGTTTTTCTGTGCAATTTGTGACCAGCTCTGTTTAAGGGTTACTGAATGCAGCGTAAATAAATAAGTTACATCAGCCAGGTTGTACTTCACACACATTTGTCTTCCACCAGATGCTCTGTCCTGAGCAGCTGGAAAGGAACCAAAGCTCACAATAATCCACTGGTCTAACACTGGTAACCTGGCGACGTTCTCTCACTTCCTTCTTCTTATGAGCTTGAGACACGGGGAGAGATAGAGCAAGTCTGACTCAGTGTTTGCAACCCTAGCTGCACTCTGCTTGAGGATTGTCATTGATCATTTGGCACACTCAAGCCCACCAAACTAATATTCTAACCCAAAAAAGAATTACTGAGAAAGGTACATGTACTTTATTGGCCAAGGTCTGCTAGTGAAGATCACTGGTTCTCAGTTAAAAAAAAAAAAAAAAGTAACTCCATTAGAGACTAGCAAACTCTCATTTGAAGCGATGTCAGCCTGAAGGCTGGATGAAGGAAGAACAGAGAAGGAGCTAGGCTGGTGGCTGATATTTGACCAAAGCGGTTTTTTTTTCCCAAGACTTGGGGTAGATGGAAAATACCAAAATTCTTACATTTTATTTTAGTCCATGAGATTTCATTTGACGTAACGTGAGATTTCATTTTCAGGTTTAAAAGATCTTTTCTACCCCTCTTATTTCCTCTTCTTAAATTTTGTCTCATTTTCAAAGATGCAGACTTTCAGTTTGACTCGGTAGTCAAAAAAGTATGACTAGAAACCTGACAACATTTTCACTTTTGGAAAACTGCTTTGTTAAAATGCTTTTTCAAAGCTTTCATCTCTCTACTTCTGTGCTGTGCTTTCCTTGCCTTCACAACTGAACTATTGCTGAGCTCAGCCCAGATTCATATGTGCCTTTGATCCCTTTTAACCAGTTCTACATGTTACGATGTTACACTAAACTACAATAAAGTTTCAATTTATTGTTACCATGACTTCATGGCAGTGACCACTACTATCAAAAATCAGTTCCAACAGCCTTCACATACACTTATCCCAAATTTTATTAGTTAGGTCAAGATGACTTATACAGTTTATTTAATTTTCAGCTAACAATAGAGAAATATATCAGCAATATAATGTTGGTAGCACTGGGGAAGGCTAGACAAGTAGAAATGATCATTTCTTTCTTGAATCCTGTATTATCCAAGTTACTAACTACCTAAAGTATGACTCTTTGAATGTTGTATGTTGTTGAATAACAAAGCAAATTTTTGTTGGCTCTAATTATACCTTAATCAGATTATACTTTTACTAAATGCTGTATGACAAAAGACATATTTTAAGTCCACAGTCACCACAGTTTCTTAGAAATTGTACGGTCCCAACTTTACCTTGAAATAAATATGCAAACAATTTAGATCTCAAAGGCAGTAAACCCTGTTGTTTTGGGTTTTTTTTAATTCACAGCTAAACGCTTTTCAGCTTTGCTACTTCAGCAGGCAGGAAAAGTGTCACTTCAGTAGCTCGCTGTTATTCAGAACACAATGCTCCTTACCAGAAAGTCTAGGACCATTGTGTTTTGAAAAGTAGAATAATATTAACTGACTTGGCATACAGACAACAGTAGATTTTGTGTCCTGGTCTCAGCAGGATTTAAAAGTAATATCACCACCATCTTCTATTCCCCTGAAAATTCTTATCTCCTTGCCTCTTAAGAAAATAACTTTTGATTTGTAACTGCTAATCGACATGTGAACATGCACACAAGTACATGTGCTGTGAAATGGTAACTGGAAAGAGGAGGAGTAGGGCTTACTGCTGAAAGCTCCAGCAGTGTCTGCATGTATTAAAATTTTATCTCTGTCTCTTAGGCACTCATATGACTTCCATTCTTTTGGTATTTGAGCACTGGACAAATTTAATGTGTGTGTGCTGGTAGGTAAGCACTCTAATTCCCATGTTACAATTTGAAAGCTAAGACGCAGAGACTTGCGCATACGTTACAGACTTATATTAATTATGATCTCCTTAAATTAAAAGATTACACATCTAAACACACTAATAATGTATTTAATCACTAACACATTGCTGTGATCCAGAATCCACAAGATAATTTTAGCTGTACAATGTTTATTCCATATGGAATTTGGCAGCAGACTGTCAATGTCGAAAGCTGCTGAGAGCAGGATAGGAGGTACTGCTGTCACTTGAAAAACACGGCACTTTGCCACAGTATAACTTGACATATAGTATTTTTCAGGCTTCCAAGAAAGCCAGTACTTAAAATGGTAATGTTAGTTCCAAGTGTAACTTAATAGCTTTCTGAAACTCCTTCTGCTGTTGTGGAGGGGGAAGGGGAGGCAGGGAGTCTAGGTCTGTGCTTGGGACTTCAGCTTATTGAACAAAACCTTTTACAGCCATGGCCCCAATATCCATGTCAAAAGCCAGGAGTGTGGTGCCATTTCAATTTCAGATGAAACTATAATCTGTCTGTCTGTCTTTTGTTATTTACTCAGCTTTTCCTTTTAAACACTGGTTAAAAAAGAAGATTGTATACCTACCCAAACCTGTGGGACTCTGAAATAATGCAGCATGTGTTGTGGTTTTGCCTCAATTTGCAACAAAGAACCACACAGTTCCTCTCTCACTCCTTCCCCCTCCCCAAAGGGACGGGGAGGAGAATCAGAAGGAAAAAGGCAAAAAACTTGTGGGTTGGGATGAGAACAGTTTAACAGAATGGCAAAGGAAGAAAACAACAATAATACTGATAAAAAGCATATACAACATGCAAAGTTCTCACCACCCAATGCTCAGCTTGCTCCTGAGTAGCAAAAGCCCCTTCTTCAGCCAGCTTCACACTGAAATGCTGAGCATGACATCACATGGTGTAGAATATCCCATTTGAATGGCTGGGTCAGCCCAGCTAGCTGCTGGTGAAAATTCACTCTATCCCAGCTGAACCCAGGACAGTATGTTTGTACCATGGTTAAAGCAACCCACTTCTATTGACCTCAGGGGCAGATCTTTCGGTCAACTTGAAGAGGCTGTTACTTGTACCTTTCACCAAGGGCAAATCTTATTTTCCACAGCAGAGTTACCGAAGTAGGAACCTGCTTGTCAATCTGAAAGGCAACTGAAGTTAAATGTTTCTCAGTAGTTTCTGCAGTTGAAGTACCCATTCAAAACATGATTGAAGGGACAGAAACTTGAAGACCTCAGTTTGTTTGCTGAAACTTCATTGTCTAGGGCCATTAGAGAGCTCCTCAGATACCCAAGCTGTCTCCAAAAGCCTTGGGAGACCTGTAGTCTCCAGTGGTGGCTGGGCACTGGGTGGGATCTTTCGACATCTCATACGGTACCAGATGCCGTCGAGGTTTTAGGCCATGGAGTAAAGCCCTGCACCACTCAAGCAACAGATGTTTTTTGTGGAGAGGGTCATCTAGTTGATTCTGTGGCAAATATCCTCTTTCCTCCAAAACCCTCTCATTTTAAAATTACATAAAAATTAAAACATGTTTCTTCATTGTTGTGACATAAATTTGGTAAAGATAAATATAAGAATTATTCTTTTTTGTCATAATTGAAAAATTACTTCATGCAATATTTCAAATTCTCCATTTTTTTTATATGAAGCTAGGTTGTAGTTGACAAGCTGAACTGTCATGAATTAAAAGTCTTTTATTTCTAGATATTTCTCTGGTGTATTTTTATCCTGCAAACTAGAAAGTTATGATACATATCTATCTTTTTGTGCTTTTTAGATTATTGCTATTATAATAAAGATTCCTCTGCTCTGAAGAATCCAGCTGGCAAAATGGTTTCTAACATAAGTAAAGGCAGAATTTGGCCCTTCAGATGAACAGTTCATCCTTTTTGATTAGGGATGAAAAAGCGTTAATTTAAGCACTTGATTTTTTGTTCTAAAATGTGCAAATATACCTGTGGAAAGAAAATAAGCATATTAGTCCTCAGGTAACTCAGGAAAAGAATTGCTGAGGAGGAAGTTGCAATTTGCACTCATATATTGTCAGTTTTCTAACTCTCAGTACATTTAGACTATTTTTAAAGGAAAACTTAAAATTCAAGAATGCAGTTCTCCTTTGATGGTCACATCAGGATTCAGATTGTTTGAAGTTTATAAATGATGGCCAAAGCCAAAAACTGAGAGAAGTGGTCACAGCTTTCTATTATGGGGCAGAAATAACAAGAACCAATATGCCTTTATATGTTTTATCAGGAAGTTTATTTCCAGTGCTTGGTTACACCAGAAGAGTTAGCTACTTTACATGAAAAGTCAAAGTTCAGGATATACACTGAAAACCTTAAAATGTAGAACAAATTTCCTGAGAGAAAAGGGATTTTTGTAAAGGCTTCAAAAACAAACAAACAAAAAAATGAACTCGTATATTTAAAGGGCTTGTAATACAGTAGTAACAATAGCTGCTCAAAATCCACTGTAAATGGAGATCTCTAACAAATAGAAAACGTACACCATGAAATATTCTTGTTCCCTCAAGGTGCTTCATAAAGTTTAGCATGTATATGTTGAAGGATACTACAGTTGTAGTTTAGACAACACTGATTGCAGGAGGAGAGAAGTGCAGTTCCTTAGAGATCGCTGAACAGTGGAGGCAAAGTCTCTATCTCAGTCCATGAAGAGGGCAGTAAGGTAGTTTGGGAAAATACAGTAGGTCAGTAAGCAACGTCAAAATAGAAGTCTAGGGACCCAACCTTGCAAGGTGTTTTTTGTTTTTTTTAAAACTCAGCATATCACTGCATTCAAAATTACAGTTAACAGATTTTAACTGAGGAGCTACTGGAGAGGGTCCAGTGGAGGGCTACAAGGATGATAAGGGGACTGGAGCATCTCTCCTACGAGGAAAGGCTGAGGGAGCTGGGCTTGTTCAGCCTGGAGAAGAGAAGGCTGAGAGGGGACCTTAGAAATGCCCACAGATATCTGAAGGGTGGATGTCAGGAGGATGGGGCCAGACTCTTTTCAGTAGTGCCCAGCGACAGGACAAGGGGCAATGGGCACAAACTGAAGCAGAGGAAGTTCCAGCTGAACATGAGGAAGAACTTCTTCCCTCTGAGGGTGACGGATCCCTGGCCCGGGCTGCCCAGGGAGGTTGTGGAGTCTCCTTCTCTGGAGATATTCAAGACCTGCCTGGACGCGGTCCTGTGCAGCCTGCTGTGGGTGACCCTGCTTCGGCAGGGGGGTTGGACTGGGTGACCCACAGAGGTCCCTTCCAACTCCCACTATTCAGTGATTCTATGATTTTACCTGAGGGCGTACTTCTTCATGCAGGCTGCTTCTGCCACATACTTGCTGGAAACCAGCACTCCTGAGCTGTCAGCACAGATAATCTTGCTTCTTAAAATCAAGACTCCTTTGTAGCTTTTCCGATTTAACACCCTTTAATTCCACTGTCATGTAGTTATGCTTTTTTCAAAGGGTAACAATCCCCATCTGTAATCTCAAGGGTGTCATTATTCTACCTCATTTTTCCTGAAATCTCTAGTATTTAAACAAATGAAACATAAAATCCACTGGCATTATTTTAGGCTCTTTACATCATATTTAGATCTTCTGAATATTTACATTGACAGGATTAACTCCCTCCTGACTTTAAAATACCAGCACTTCTTTTAAAAAACTTTGTGCAGGGCCATTTTGAATGAGGACATGTGTTTTTTACTTACACTTTCATCTGTGTTCCAACACTTCTGCATAGTGAAACAGTCCTAAGAATCCAGTTCCTGAGGTATGGGTTTGTCTGTGCATTGGGTAAAGTGATGTCTCAGTGCTGTCTGGCTCTGTATAGCTTGCTACACCAGTAAACCTGATGATTTCAAAACCTGTTAAGCCATTTTCTGTGCAAGTCAAATGAGGAATGATACGAATTTAAAGTATTTGTTTCTGAAAACCTGTGTTCTGTTGTTTGGAAGAGGACCCTATTATTTAATGGTATTCAGCTCCTGACATTGCTCAATCTAAACTAACCTCCCTCCAGTTACAAATTATGTGATGAAAGAGGAAAAAAGATTATATATATTACCAGTTAACTTTGTCTCTTGAGCCTTTTGTGTCCATTAAAAATTAAGTGCCTGCAATTTTCTCTGGAAAATACAACACAGAAAGTTTGGATATTTGTGTCCCTGTGCGATGCTGTTGTTGAAACTGTTTGGAAAACATTGTCATCAAGAAGTTTACCTTCTTACTTGACATGAGATGCATAGTAGCTTTACAGTGCCTTTAATTCAATGTTTTCTGTTGTCAGAAATTGCAGAACAAGGAATGCAGTGGAATTTTCTATAGTAAAGTAGTTAGCATTTACAAGTAATATCTTCCTTGTGTTTCAGTGTTTCTTTCCATTCAGGCAAGGTGAACGAGACATTCAAAGATTTTCTTTGGTTTTCAAAAAGAAAACAGAACAAGTGAATTGGCCAAGTTTAGAGTGTAAGTCAGTGCTTGTACCAGGGATACTATCAATATCTCCCAAGTTACATATTTGTGCGTCACAACCTGGTTCTTCACTGACCATGGCTATGGCATTGTAGTGGCTCCAAATGTACTGTTTTAATCTGTAGCTGTGTAAATCAAAGAATATTTTGTTTGTTATGAAGATGGAAGTAGGCTAAGGTTATTAAAGTTAGGTTAAATTTATTCTCAGAGACAGTCTGATGCCACTTCTTCTGACACAGACTTTTTCATGTATTCTCCCACTGGTAAGAGATCAAGCCTGCAATTCACAGTGAAACCAAAATTCATCCAAGTTTAGTATGAATGTGGCTTCGCCAGTATGTCCCCCATTTCTTTAGTAATTGACAAATTGCTACTGACATTCAGTTTCTGAATAGTTCTAATACTTTGGGGCTAGATCTTAAATGGTGGTTTAGGTACAGTGAAGCCCAAATTAATTATTTCTTCTATATTGGGCACAACAATTATGAGATATCACAGCTACACAATATGAAAGGAACACCAAGTAGCCTAAAAATTGGTTGAACACAGTCTAACACACTGAGCAAGGAGGCTTGAATGAGGAGGGAGAGAGATAAAAGGCGGGCAGGTAATTTACACCCTTCAAATATAGGTAGGTGCCTAGTACTGTCTCATGGGTCCTCAAGCCATGAGCAGCTTCTGGAGTCAGCTGAGAGCCTACAGCCCTACTCCTAGGATGTTGGAGGTCTCAAATCCTAACCCTGTCTGATGTAGAGGAGGGATAAGAAGTTTCTACTTCTTGGGCGAAGGCTGTAATTTTTGGATTTGTGAAGCAGTAACTGTTGGCCACTCTTCTCCGAAGTCTGATCTGGGGAAGTATGCTCTGGGGTGAGTCTGGTAGGTGAGGTGCATGACAGAATAGTTCATCTGAAGAACCATACGTTGCTGTAGTAACTCCGTGGTTTTTAGTATGTCCCAGAGCAGAAATGAGGAGGCTGAGAGAGCAGAAGCTTATTGGGAATAGGTTTTGAGATTCAGAGCAGGGCAGCATTTGAGTAGCAACACAAGCATCTGAAGATTATGCTCTGGTCTCTCAGATGTGATTCATTGCATGAATATACGCTTGCTGATATTTCAGTCCTGTCCCTCTTTAAACACTCCACTAACGTCAGTAGTGAAACTCATGGTAATCATCTAAACTTTAGCATGTATGTCATGCTTCTGGTTTCAATCTAAATGGCTGCTGTAGCAGAAGATTAGTGTTAGAACAAGTCTTAAATTTACTGGATTTAAACTGAGCCACCCCCTATATCTATTTCTCGAAGCTTTGTGGATCCCACAATTGAGAGCAGGTGGCAAACTTTAGAATAGAACCCAAAGAAACAGAAGAAACCTGCCCAGATATCCTTCACCAACAAATCAAAGTTTGGATTGCAGCCCACTGGCAGATCCATAGGATCTGAAATCATCTCATGGCCCTTTTTCTCTTCCTCCCTATGAATATGCACAGGCAATCAATCCGTGGCTGAAATACAGCTTGCTAGTGAAAAGGCATGTGTCTCTCCTCTTTGTACCACGAGGGTTCTACGCCTTGTGAGATTTCCTGCTGCTGAGCAGAGTATTACTTTAAAAGCAGGTCTCCTGTGTAGCAGCTCTGAGTAGCCATCTAGATGAAGAGCTGACAACTGACTATATGCTAGGAAGCCAGCCTTATTCTGCACAAAGCCCAGGGGAGCTGCTCCTCATGGTGCTGCCAGCTGAGGAAGCCCCACCCATACCGCGGGCTGTGGGAAGTTGAGTAGCCTGGCTGGACAGGAGATGCCAGGTGTTGGCTAGTGAAGCCAGACTTCTACTGTGAAAAAGTTCGGGAGCTCTGCAGGGAGCTCCTGTTCTGTTTCCTTCAAGAAGAGAGTCAAATATCAGAAAGTTCTTACCATTAAATATATAGTGCATTTATCAGTTATGTACTTAATTTTGTCTCCCTGTTAATATGCTATTGTTACTTATTGTGAAAGTAGAGGCAAACTGTCTATAATCAATGTGTTTGTTCTATTTATTTGGTCTTGATTTTTCTGTTTTTCCCCTTGCAAGTTTTTTAAGTGAGTTACAGACTTCTAAGACATAAAGGCAGGCTTAACAAGTCACGTACTGTGTCTCGGACGACTTGTCTGTCGTTCCTTCAGCCCTCTGTGTTTTGCACAGGAGCACGGTGCACTCTGTCCCATAAATTTCTTGCACACCTCCCTTGCAGTCCATTCCACACATCTATGTTCTTTGCCTGTATTCCTGTTTCTGCATTTACTCCACTTCCCTGCGCACCATCCTCAAGTTTTTGTGTATTTTTTTTTCCTTCTCTTCCTGGTCCTGTCCTAATGGGTAATCCCCATTCTTTCCTTTTCCTTGCAGCTATTCTCAGTGTCCCCTTTCACCCTGGCTCTGTGTGCCTCCTTGTCCCACAATGCCACATTACTTTTCTTCTTTCTTCATTGTTGAGGGTGTTTGTAGGAGGACAGGCAAGGAGGAAGAGCAGTTTTATTCCATAAGGTGACGTTAGTTTGTGTATCCATATGAAACTGGGTACCTAGAAGTGACTGACACCAGAATATTTGTAGCTGTTAAGTTATGAATTCTTTTTCCAGTCTGATTTCCTCCAGCAATCAACTGTTTATACCCACTGACTCCGAAACTATTCCCTGAAATTTAAAAAATGAATAAACAAAACCTCAAAACCCCAGAGGTGGCCGTTCAGTATTTTTGCATTATGTCTGAATTGCCAGACAAAAACAGTTAAGTGGAATGTAAGACGCTTAGACTCCCCCCTCCTCCCCAAAAAACCCAGCTACTTTTATATATTCATACAGTGTTTAAATGTACTCTGCATTTAATGGTAGCGAAATGACTAAAGCTAGTGATTGAAATATTAGCCAATATAGCAAAGAGACATCCTAAACTGAGAGTCTCAGGGTTAAATTAATGTAATGACCCTCTCATAAGAAGCCATGAAGCACAAATAATTTCTTCTCTGTACTATCGTTCTCTAAAAATTATTTATTCTGCTTGCTAACCTGAGAAAAATCGTGCTGTTGCAGCCACTAATGCTGAGCTACTGATTCTACTGATTTGCCCGCATTTTCACATATAAGCCAAACTGCTGTGTAGTTCATAATCAAGACTAAACGGGTATGTGAGGATTAAATCCTCTGTTCTTCTTGATTATCAGCCTGGTCTTTGTCTGTTAGAGAGACTGTTACTGTAAACTAAACACCTTATCTATAAAAATCTTTAGTTCAGCTTAATATTATTGTTATTTGTGAAATTGCCAACAGTTTACTTGGCACTGTACAAAAGACAACACACAAGACACATGCTGCCTGGAAAAACTCACAGTGTAAACAAGATTTCTAGCTATTCAGCACATAATTACTTCTTTTCCTTTTAGATTTTCTCCTGAGCTTGGTAAAGTGGTTATTAATTATATAGGAGTTGCCTTACTGTTGGTTATGATTGCTTAATTTATTTACCACTTTACTCACCAAATGTCAGCTCAAGCAAGCTGCCAGGCATTTGCAGGTTACAGCTGACAGGAAGGCCCGTTCTGTAGCATGCTTAGAAAGTCCTTACATTGCTTTTGGAGTAACGTTTTGGAATCTGCTTATCGATCTTGCGTTTCTATCTCTCCTGACAAAGATGATTATGAAAGGAAAACCATCAATGGATTTCCTTTTGCACAAAGGACTGCAAACTGGGTCACTGCCCTCTTAAAATCAAGAAAAGATGTGGGTTTCTTCTTGCTTTCGCTTTGTCTCTTGCTTGCTTAAACTCCATATTTTTCTCTTTTCTGATGGTTAAAGCAGGTTAGTGTTTCCTTTCCTCTAGCACTCACCACTAGCTCTTGGTTGGGCAGAGGACACTAAGCCCCTTCTGGGTCCAAGACAGGTGATCCATTCCAAAAGCTGCCGATGTCGGAGTTTGCACACTCACTTTAAAGGCTGATTAACACCAGCAGCTCCTTCTATTCTCTCTCCTTTGCAGTTACCCTGGTGATTTTTTATTTTGTGTTATATATTAGTGCATGGAAATGTCATCCTTAATGAAGTCAAGTTCCAAAAAGGGAGGGGGAAAAAGATGGATGACATGCCAAATCCAAGCTGAAGTTATTACTACCTCAGCATTTACAGAAACATATGAACTTATTTCAGATAAAGGACCTGTAAAACACATGTCGTTTTCCTGCATTTAAGAGTAACAAGTTTTCTTCTAGTTCTAATACTTTAACACTATACAGGGAATATGATAGCAGGAATGGAAAAAGATTAGAAGAAAAAATATTAGGTTGTTGGGCTTGAAACCTCAAGGAGCATTCTCAAGCTTTTTCTTCTTTTTTTTTAAGTCCTTCAGTTGTTTTGTGTGTGTGCATATATGTTTTTATTGTTACTGTGAAAACTCCAGCAGACAAGGAGTGGCCCTTTCAATAACCTTAGAGAAAGCATTTTCTAAAGAGTTCTCAGAAGAAAACCGAACAGAAAAAATCAGGAGAGAGGACTGAAATCTGACAGATAGAAAAATTCTAGTTGGCATGACTCACTTTTTACATGAACAGGTGAGTATATGAAAGCAGGCCCACCATTAATAGCTGCTAAAAACCGATATCACGTTATATTGTTTACAGAATACCCATAAACTCTGATTGTTAATTGTTAAATACAGACAGGATACAAAGTTGCTGGGCACTGGAGTCGCCCTGTGGTAAAAAAGGAGTCTTCCAAGGCTTGAGGCTGTAGTCACTCGTTAGGGATGCACTGAACAAGGTGCCTGGATGTGTATTTTTTTCACAAAAGTAGAAGCAAAGATACCAATCACCTGTAAATTGCACTAGGATTGCGCAACTCAGTGGTTCTAAGAGCAGGCAGTATGTTTAAATGTCTTAAACTTGTATTTGAAGAACCTACTTTTAGGTTGCAAGCTTGAAAATTCTGACTATGAACAATGTAAGATCTCCAATATGATTAGGTTATACACTGAACTCCATAGATTACAAATGGAAAAATGCTTACGTATGTAAAATTGCCATCTAAACTTAGCTATCCCCAGTTTATTAGGCAGCCAACACATTGTTATTTTAACAAACAGAGGCAAGACTGATTGGAGTCTTCAATATACAAATACGTAATGAAGGGATTAGTGGACTTAACCTATGGTTCAGTGTAGGACATGCACTGGATTAGGTGCAGGAGATTTTAGACTCTCTGGTAAACAGTATTTGAAGATGAATGTATTCAGTTTGTTGTATGTTAAATTTTACTCTGTTTTAGCTGGAAGAAACTCTCCTGACTCTGCATTCCTGGCAGGGCTCATATGTTCCATGATCTGTGTCTTCCCATTTTTGCCAAGCACATAGAATCACCCCTGGGGAGAACCAGCAAAATGTAGGTCAGCTGCTGGGTTATCTTGCCCTGTCACTGAGGGAAAGCTCTGAAAGAGTATGGGGGTGGGATGGGAAGGATGCAAGGGAAGAAGAATCCGACAGCCAGCTTTCTCTCCCTGTCTGTGAAGGCAGCATGGAGAATGTCTCCCAAATACCACTGCAGTATGTACTCTGGAAGGGTCCCTGCAGACAAGAGCTTGACCAAAGAACATTTCAGTAAAAAGTGATCTTCACTGAGTTCAGATGCCAATGAAAAATGTCTTTCAGCAGGCCCTGTCAGAACTCACTTGTTTTGAAAAATTGGGAGAGGGCAATAGGCAGGCTAGAAATGAAGAAGCAAATCTTCACATGTAAAATTAAAAAAAATAAAATAAAAAGGAAGCTTAGAGTATAGGGTTGGGATGGTTTTTTTGCAAATACCTGCCTTTAACATATCCAGAGCACCTTCTTGGACATTGAGCATTCTGGTCCTATGGCAGAACAGAAGTGAGAGCAGCAATGGTTCAAATGCTTTGCACCCCGGACCTTGGAGCACTGTGGCTGGAAGTGCTACACACAGACAGAGTGGCTTTTCATCTCACACTGGTCTCTCAAGGAGAGTTGCCTCCTGACCTGCGACTGAGTGGTGAAAGCAAGTATTGGCTTCAACCTTAGCACTGCAAAAAGTTTACTTCTTTGACTTCAGTTCCCTTATGTTGAACATTTCTTCTCATTCTTTTTGCTCTTCTGGCCTACATCCATTAAGATCCTAATGGATGTAGGCCAGAAGAGCTGACGCATGCTAGTAGGAGAAGAAATGTAGATTTTTTTGGCCACAGGTTTGCCTTTTGCAGTGGAAACGTTACCAATGAACTCAGTGGAATCAGAGCATGATCAGATAAAAGACCTACAACTGAACTAACTTAATCTGGCAAATGTGGGACACTTTGAACTTCAGCAGCTGTACAGGTAGGGACAGAAGGAAGGGTGGGAAAGGGAAACACAGAAGGAAAGTGGAAGGACTGAATTCCAGCACATCTGAAAAGGTTGCAGGGAGTTAACAGGTCAAAGTGTAGGAGGGTAGCTGGCCCGTACCATTTGGTTTTGGCTTTTTTATTGGGGGCGGTAGGGGGTGGTGTTGATCCCTTTCACAGATTTTCTGTTTCCTTGCATCCTCTTCGTGTCGGCACAAATGGAATAAACCATTTTATAGTGCCTTCTGTACAGGGATGGCAAGATGCCTGACAGCTAATAACTAATCTGACCTCACAACAACCCTGTGAGAAAGAGGAGCATTATGTACAGATGAGGCTCAGAGAGGTTAAGTGTCTTGCTCCAGGTCACGAGGACGTCAGTGTCAGAGCTGGGAATTGTACCCAAAGGTCCTGGCCCTTAACGTTGTGTCTCAGCCACAGCTCCATTTTCCCTTCCATGAGTTATATGCCTTGTATCATGTGCATTGCCACTTCTCCCTGACAGGTGCATGAACAGCAGCATGATGTGATGTCTACTGATGCTTCTATGTGACTTTTAATTCAGAGTAAGCTAGTGAAAAACATGTTGGAGATTGAAGAGTTAAACAGGTTAAACTCACCCCAGAACAAGTGCACACCCTTTAACCATTCTTTTTAGTGCATCCAAAATGCATTGCTACACATGCCAAAATCACACAAATTCCAAAGTTTTTGCATTTTTGAACCACTTCGCTTATACTCCCAAGGAATGTGCTGGCCAAAATATAGGAATGTGAAATTCATTCTTTCTTTCTTTCTTTCTTCTTCCCCCCTCCCTTTTTTTTTTTTTACTGTTGGTTATTTGTGTGCTAGATAGACATCAAAAGTAAAAAAGGAAGGGTGAGGAGGTTAAATTCAGCCTTCCAAAAGCCTGAATGTTTGTTCAGATTTTATTTCCAAGTTAGCCAAACTCCCTATTGCTTAAAAATATCTGTACTAGACATCCCATGAGAAAAAAAAGCTACTTGTAAAAACCCTCATGCAGTCTTCTTCCATTCCCACTGGAAATATTATTAATGTTGTCTTAGTCATAGTATTTTTGCAGTGTCTCTTCTGGTCCCAGACTGAGGATTAGTGCAGATATGCATGAAACTGAAGAAAAAATTAAATTAACTGTATGTATTTAATTATCATAGAATCCCCATCTGCTTTTTTAGTGAAGGTTTGGGCTGATCCCTGTGTTATCTTAACTATTTCATCCATCTCTCATATTTGTCCATGTTGTCGAGATCTGCCTCTCTCATTTGGATGCTGGTAAAACTTGAGGCTTTAAATTCTTTGCGGATTAAAGAAAATGAAGAAAACCTTTGTAAAAGGGGGTTGACTGATTGACTAGACTTGATTTTGGCCCTCTGCATCAAACTAGAATTTCCACATAAAAGGGTTTAAATGTCTTTTACACTTTTGTGATTTGGTGTGCTTTTAACACTAAGTTCACCACACCATTTTTAACACACTTCTCTTAATCTTTTGATGTATGTGATACATCTCGCACTATTCCTCTCTGTAGATATTTTAAGAGAGCTTAAGCTTGCATAAAAAATCTTACACAAAAAGGCCAAAATATAGAAATTCAGGTGTTTCAGTTAATACTAGATTGTGTCTTAGTCTCAGCAGAATGGGATTTAGCAAGCCCATGCGCCATGCCCAAAGCAGAGCAGTCCGGGGATGGTTACTAAATATGATGGCTGTTTTGCTCCACTCCTGGCCATCACCCTGCCAACAATCTCGTATTGACAGTCAGTGATGTTGCTCAGTCAGCCTCAGGAGTCCAGGGTGTGAGTCTTGCTCGTCCAATTACTTATGGTCCTGGCACGAATTATATAGGCAGAGAGACGCAAGGCGATAATTCAAGACTTTAGACTGGGCTGGTTTTGAATTATGCATTTATGTCCATTTTCTGGATTAACTAAGACAACATCAGCAATAGGATTACTTACATTACTGAAGAAAATGCGACTATACTAATACCCTAAAGACTGAAACCTGGGAAAGACTGAATCAGCAATAGTTGTATATAAACTCTGAAAGTGTCCGGATTTTACTCAGTCTATATAATTGGGTTTCATTCTTTTCTGACATCCCCCTCATTTTTTTCATGTGTGTTTTCAAATCTTGGCTGATCTTCCTTGTTACCTGTTTTGACTTCTAGGTTTATCTGGATAGGCTTAGAATGTCCTTACCTCTGCCCATTCTGTTCTCTTTATGTAGAGAGTTACCCTTCATCATATATCTAATTTCTTAAATGTATAGTTTCTTTCTCACATGGATTCCATCAGCTATAAAAGATGATTTTTTTAATCTTTTCCTCCATCAAATACCTTTATCAGGAATGTTCTGTTACTGAGGTTTAAATGCTCTCTTTGTACGATCTATCTCTTTTCTAATTTCACACATTTTTAAAGTGCTGCTGCAGTATTAAAGTCTGCGTACTCTGAAACCCAAATCAAAGAAACACCCAAGGCTCTTCTTAAGCACATGCGAAGAAAAGTGGAGATGAATTTACATTTATCCTAAGATAGTATCAGAACATGGACATTTCTTAGATGTTAATATTTAAAACTTTGGAGATCTTAACCAGATTGTAATTTCTCCAAGGCAGCAACTTTTTTCTTTGTTTGAGTCTGTGAAATGATATATACATTTATGGTAAGAAGATAACTCAGAACAGCTGAATCTAACCTTCCCAGTACAGTTTTCATATTTACATTATTTTTTATATATAGCTGAGGAACGGAATTATTTTTGCCTTTGTTTGAATCACCAAATTAGAGAACTTTTAGTTGTTCTACTGACTTGTAATCATTAATTTACAACCTCACAAAAGAATGTGTTGTTAACAATTACTTAATCTTTCATGAGATATATAATAGCAACTAAAAATTTATATCCATGAAATGTACTTCACTAAGTACATTTTGAGGTAGTTCAGTACATGAGAAGAAAAAAAAAAGACAATGAAAACAGTTAATAAAGTGACTTATAACTTAATTGAATTGTAGATAACCATGTCCAGTGATTATGTTGTTGATTATAGTCTGACTAAAGCTGAGTGCTATGGAGCCTTTGCATCAACCTCAATAGATTTTGGCTGGGCTCAAACTTTAAATTCTGAATCCATTTGTTAATGAGCAAAGTATTGACTCAGGCTAACAAATCATCTAAATTCTCAATTTTAATGGCCTACACAAGGTCATTATATGTTCCATTTCAATATTTTAACCTTCATATGGGTGGGGTTTTTTCCCTTTCTAGATCTTTTGTGTGGCAGGATAGGTGCATTGTCTTCAGAACTTTCACCAAAGTCTAAAATATGCAGCTGTTCACTGGCCTCTAGTCAACTGACACTGTACTTGGCGATGGATTTCAGAAGTGGTCTGGTGACTGGGAGCTTTTTAACCATGTAAGGGAATGTCATAAACTGTAGCATAGACTTGACACGTTCCGCTCTAGCCATCCACCTGGTTACAAACCTGTCTGAAAGCTCTACCACTCAAAAGCTGCTGCTAAACGCACTGCTTCTGGTATCTGCAATGTTTCTTAAAGATGTTGCTTCGCTTGTAGGCCATGCTCAGCTTCCCAGCTTCAGCTTCACAAGCAAAATTGGGGGACTTTCTTCTCAGTTGGAAAAATAGTGATAGTGCTACCCTTAAATACTGAAAGCTGTCTTTAGGCACAGGAACTTCAAGGAAAAAGCAGGACCAATATTTCAGTTTATGGCAAGTAGACAGAATGGTGTAAGTGTTGTCAAAACTGAAAGCAGGAGTTCAGTTTGTTCTGTCTGTATTAAACATGATGGTCTTAAAAAAATGGAACAACAAGATGGGAATAAACAATGATGAAAATCACCTGCATACTTAGGAGACTGGTGAAGTGATTCGAAGACAGCTCATCTTCTGTGAGACATTTGTGTCGTTACACTGTTGTAGCCACTACATCAACACGTGCAATGGACCATGGTCCAATGCCTATCAAAGCCAGAGCAAGCAGTCTGTGGAAAGAGTTTCATTCAGGTCGGGAGCAGGCAGAATTGTCTCTCAACACCCTTTGGTAATGCAAAATTACAGCTACTCCAGTTACCATTCCTTCTACTTCTTTGTGAGGGAAAGAGCTTTGGGAGCTGGATATCCATATTCACCGACTCAGTGGTCAACTGTATTCCTGTATTGGTTTTGTTGGGTTTTTGCTCATACTATAACAAATCAAGGTCCAATATATCCCTGCTCTGAGAGATGCTTTTTCCTTCCTACAATGCAGCTTTCACAATCTTCTCAGTTTTCACTTGAATCAGATGTCTGAATGAATCAATACAGTAGAGCGATGTTTTCAATATTAAGACTTGACTGATTGAAACAGGTATAGTCCTGAGTGCAAAATAAAGACAAAACCCCAACTAAATGTCAGCAATCAATGTGTCTGCTTAAAGTAATTTAGTTTGAAGTTGTTGAAGCAGAGATGCTAAATTATCTATGCTTATGCCTTAAGACAAAAGAATAAAATAAATTTAAATAAAGCAAAAAAAATAGAACAAAAAACAACCACCAACAAACAATCACTGTTCTTTAAAAATACAACCTGCCTCTTTGGTGTCAACTGATCAGACTGAAAGGAAAGTATTCTTCTGATGAAAATTGAGGAAGTTAATTGCAAAGGCCATCCAGGCCTTTGTTTTTAAACCTTGTGCATAGTGCACTGGGACTTAGCAGGATAGTCATGCAAGGAACGCTAATGGTGAAGCAAGTATAAGCACAGTAAAACGTATTTAAACATGGTCATCTTGTTCTTACTGGCTGTTGTGGTAGAATGAAAATGTTGGTTCTGTTTAAATTTAAACAAGTGACAGAAAACTAAAAGAAAATAATTTTGTGTGGAAATATAAAGGAAGGCAGCAGTGAAGTAAAGTGGATGGCTAGGACGCTATGAAGAAGGTTAAGACTATATAACAAGACGGAGTCTCAGATGTAGTCTACGCAATGTGCCAACCTGGGGAAGTCAGTGGTAGGATCAGGAGACGTACTGGTGGATAAAACAAAAGGACATCTCTCCTATCTTAGATGCTAACACACAAAGATCTACTGTAGAGTTGTAGAACTGGTGATGAAAGAAGGAGCTGCAGCTGTGGATAAGAGGAGTTAACTTTGTGCTGCTTCCAAGTTGTCTCCAAGGTGAAAGTCCAGTAATCTTGTAGTAGGTAAGGAACAGTGATGAAAAGTGAATGTTCATGAGATACCTGTACAGATAGTTACACGTAAGCTGTTTTGTTTTTTTCCCTAATCCACATTATTCTCCTTACTATGAACCTACCCAGACTCTTAAGGCTGGGGGAAGACCAAGTGATTATATAGAAAGTGAAATATCATTTACGCTGCATTTAAACAGTCAAGAATATCTGGGCCTTATTTCATTATCTATGCATTTATGGGTACTTATGTTTTTTCAAAACTGTTTAGACGGCATAAAATTTCTTCATGAATACCGAATGAGAGGGTACAAGGAGGAACAGGAAAAATGGTTGTGAAGTTCATGGAGTTTTACAAAGCATAAAGTTTAGGTTTTTTGGTACATGCACCAGTACAGGCTTGGGGCTGACCTGCTGGAGAGCAGCTCTGCGAAGAGGGACCTGGGTGTGCTGGGGGATGACAGGATGACCATGAGCCAGCAGTGTGCCCTGGCTGCCAAGAAGGCAAATGGGATCCTTTGGTGCATTAAGAGGAGTGTGGCCAGTAGGTCGAGGGAGGTTCTCCTCCCCCTCTACTCTGCCCTGGTGAGGCCTCATCTGGAGTACTCTGTCCAGTTCTGGGCTCCCCAGTTCAAGAAAGATGAGGAGCTACTGGAGAGAGTCCAGTGGAGGGCTACAAGGATGATGAAGGGACTGGAGCATCTCTCCTATGAGGAAACGCTGAGGGAGCTGGGCTTGTTCAGCCTGAAGAAGAGAAGGCTGAGAGGGGACCTTAGAAATGCCCATAAATATCTGCAGGGTAGGTGTCAGGAGGATGGGGCCAGACTCTTTTCAGTAGTGCCCAGCGACAGGACAAGGGGCAACGAGCACAAATTGAAGCAGAGAAGTTCCATCTGAACATGAGGAAGAACTTCTTCACTCTGAGGGTGATGGAGCCCTGGCACACTCTGCCCAGGGAGGTTGTGGAGTCTCCTTCTCTGGAGATATTCAAGACCCGCCTGGACGCGGTCCTGTGCAGCCTGCTCTGGGTGACCCTGCTTCAGGACCCTTCCAACCCCAAACATTCAGTGATTCTGTGGTTCTGGTACGATGTGACCTATCCATAGCTCTTTACCTCACCATTTCAGTTTAAGTAATAATATTTAGTTATGAAAGATTTCATTGTGGCTTTTCAGAAATTACGTAAGATATGAGCCAGCAGCAGTGTTCATTGTGTCCCAGGAAATTAATTGGGCATGAGTATCTCGTAAGTGCTGTTGTACTGTAAACACTGTATCTTACTAGCAGAGGATTAATCTACTTTGTTCTACCACATACACCTTTGAAAGGATGACTCAGATTATTCGTGCTGTGTATTGCTTTGTTTCATATTAATCCTTTCTTTTCTTATCTATCAACTTCCTTACTGTTCTTACCATTGAAGACATATTATAGAAAAGCTTAGGTAGCCCAGTCAAGATTGGGCCCTTGTCACGATGACCACAAGGAAAATACGGTTTTGAATGGATTTGTCGCTGCAGAGCTAAGTTAATAAATACTCTACAATGGACAATAGCTGAGAAGAAAATACACGTATGATAGATAACTGATGCACAAATGGACATGTTTCTTTCCTTGATTTTCTGTATCACAAATGCTCAAAGGCCCGTTGTAACACAATGCCTCTCAAACTGTTCTTAATTTTTCTGGAGGACTTTTCCTAGAACACAGAGCAGCAATGGGTATGATCTGAACTGTTATTTCTGGAACAAAAATCCAACCCAAAGAGAATACAATTAATGTACCAATCAGAGGAGCATGCTGCAAGAGATGTTTGAAAAGCATGGAACTGCCAATGGCAGGGAGCCAGATAACGTTCCCCTGCTTTTCTCACTGGAGTCATCGTTGTTGCTAGGGTTTTTTGGTTTTGTTTTGCTGTTGAGTTGTTTGTGTTTTTTTTTTTTCCCTCGGGTTGTTCATTTGATTTCAGAAACTGCTTTCAATGAATTTTAATTGGTTCTCGTGTATTTTTGCCTGTTGGTATGGATGCCAATATATCTCTGTATCTAACATTTTGGGATTGTTTTCTTGGTGGGTTTTTTGGTTCATTTCTTGGTTTACTTCTTCTTTTTATAATAGCAGTCTAACTAGGCTCTTTAGAATTCGAAGGCCAGCTGGTGAAGTCTGCGTAAAGAGACGCTCTGACACCATTTCAGAAACATCATGATCTACCTCTGCAAAACCAGTTCGCAGTGTTGGACAGATGAGTGCAAATCAGCAGTAGCACTGTACTGAGACTCCAAAACTTTTTCTTGCTCTGGGGCATAAGTCCTGAGACTATTTATGTAGTAGTATGTAGTAGTGTATTATAAACTATGTAGTAGCTTATTTGGGGCAACAAAGGAGCAGTAAAGACCCACTCAGGAAACCAGTCTGAAATGTGAGAAAACCCAGTAAAAACCCAGCTAGACTGAATTCTTATGAAAGGACTCACACGCCATGGAAAGAAGGAAACATAGATATGGATATGCATATTAACATATGTCTGAGTAGTGAGTGCAGTAGGAGTGGAAAAAAAGGTGATGATTCTTGCTTGTATACTTTATGAATTACAGACTTCAAAAGGTGCAGAGATATAAAAGCCTATGGATCTTTCATGTATTGTTCTTATGACCTGGTCGGAAAACTTCATATGGTCAAGCTGGTTTTTTCACTCTAAATACTATACCACTGTTCTGCTGGATTGATCTGTTAGAAACATACTGTACCTATAACTAATTGTTCTTAACAGCTGCTGTGTATCTGAATCTGAGGACCGCGTGGCCTGGACCAGCCCATAAGAAATCAATAGATCATAGAGATATATGTAATGAAACTGGCAGAGCACTTCTACAAAAGTATTTCATTGGAAGGCAATGCAGAGAGTGTAGTATGGGAATATACTGTGAGCTATTCTCAGACTGAAAGGAAAGAAACTGGAGCTTATCGTTGTTCTTTGCAAGAACAGAACAAACTGATGATTAAAATACGTCAATTTATCTTTTATCATTCATTTTTTGACTCTTCAAGGTAGAAGCCAGAAATTGTAATGGGGTGTTGTTGACGAAATGTGTGTTGATGCAGAAGATTGAAATATTGCAGTCAAGTTATACAGAGAATTGCACTCTCTGGTTAAGTTGTAGATATATGTGCAGCATTCAGTGAAATAATTAACTGGTACAAATGTAAGAAAAGATGCATCAGCTCTCAACATGTGTTCAGTTGAGAGCCAGGAAAAACATGTTCATGCCAGTGTGAACCATAGTTCAAAGAGCTGGAAAATTCAAAAGACTTTGCCTGAAAGTTTCCACTATTGTTTTTGCTAAAAATACTTCAGTTTAAACTAGGAGTATACCTTATTATGAGGTACACCATTTCTTTTCTTTCTTTCTTTCTTTTGATTTTAAAGAAACGATTTGAATCTCTCATTCTTCTGCACAACGTTAACATGTAGTAACATAGCCTCTCTTGAGTTTACTAGTCTATCTTTAAACCATCAGATATGTATTCACCCTCATTATTTTGAACTATATCTCAGGAAGTTAAATAGAAATGCAGCATGATTTCTAAATTAGCAAGAGTTTTTACTGCTTTCAGAGAGGATAAAAAAGAGCTAAAACTCGTCCCCTTTACCACCATAATCAAAGAAATCATGCTGAATTTTTGTGCTAAACTGCATGGCTCTCACTAAAGGCCATTAGTATCATAGTGGTAAAACAAAGATTGATTTTTCAAATGTTTGCTTCAGAGTATTCTCCAGTTATGCTACAAGAACAACTGAAAGTGATGAACTTTCAAATGTCATTCTTTTTTGCACACAGTTCTCTACTGAATTTTTTTTAAAACACCCACATTTGTTGGAAATACTCCAGATATACAATGTACTCTAGGCGTTGTCAAAGACTCTCTTCCATGGTCATCAGAAATTGAATGGTTTCATTAATACAGCTTAACATGCAGTGCACTCCACTGGATTTAAAGGAGGTAATTCTCAACAAAGGTGGAGATACTCACTTCTGTGTGTAGGCTATCTGGATATCTCTTTTTTTCCCCTCTGTTGTCCCTTATTTGAGCCTTCATCTTTTTGATGTCAGTTTTGGAAATTATTCATCCCTGAGTTGAGAGAGCTTCAATGCTGGAAAAGGTAGTTCTTGAGAATGAGAAGGCATATAAGACAGGGGAGAAAACTCTATGAAAAAACATTGAAAAGATGACAATTCTCATTTATTGTGATTTTACCTCCTTACAAGGATACAAACCAAATGTAGTTGTAGAGAATTTAGGGAAAACTTAGGAAACTAGGTAAACTTGGAGGAAAAGTACCTTAATAGCAAGTAAAATGCAAGATATATTTCTCTGATTCCACACAGCCGTTCTTTGCATGATTGCATATGCGTGTCCATCCTTGTTTGTACACATATTTCTGTATGTGTGGGTGCAAGAGGAGTCTAGCTCTCTATCAAAAGTATGCTTTGGAATGAGTAACTCTTGTGCAACATTTTTTAAATTATATATTTTTAAACAACTTGTTTACCTCACTTTATTATGAAATTACGAGTCAAACTCATTGTTGGGAAATTAGTTTAAATACTGAACGAGGGTAACTGATTGAAACACACAAAAAATGTGGAAAGACCATTTTCTTTTAACTTTTCTTTTAGGACAGAGCTAGGAATATACATTCATCTTTGAAAAATAATAAGTTTAAAATAAAAACAAATGCAATTAATTTCTGTAAACACCGAAAAACAAGATTCCGAACTTTAAACTGTAAATCGCTAAATAACAAGGATCATGCCGAGCTGGGTAAACACAGAAATATTTTAATTTCATTCTTTCCAAATTTCCTTTCACTCCAAGCTCCAAATGGAACATGAATCTGAAAAAACAGAAGCTATTTTACAGCATTTTATTGTTGGAAGGGGATCAAGAGGATGTAGCCTAGCCTTAACAGGCTATGACTGGCACCTGAGGTTAGACCTTCAAAGAACAAACTATTGGCAATGACAGCAAGAACACAAAAGTGAAATGTCTAGTGTACAGGCTTTGGATTATAATTATTTCATAAGTATTTTATGACCAAAAGCAAATAGAAGAAAAATAAAAAATGTACTTAGTGGACACTTTCACATGTATGGCATTTCCACTCAAAATCTGTATTTGCTTTCTCTCTTTTATTCTTTTTTTTTTCTTTCTTTTTTTTTAACTTAAAATATTAGAGATATTTCCAAACTTGGACATTTAAGGAAAAAATTATGCTGTTGACATTTGCTTGCTTTCCTTAATTGCTTATGACCTCAGAAAATATTAATTGCATGTTTCCTTGATCTTGTGTGTTTACTGAAGTGTTTATTTGCTTCTTCTCTACGTATAAGATTGAAGCTCTGTTTTAGACACAAATAAATTCAAAGAAAGATGCTTTTGTTTTACATAACTAGAATACGTGTTCAGCAATGTGCTAACTGTAGTTTGGCCAAGATCTACTGAAGACATTAAGGAAATCTCTTCTATTAACTGCTTGTGTGTTATTTATGGTTCCCATATGATTTCTGCTTGCATTTCAGGGATGTGGTCAAGGTATACCACTACCGTGTGCTGCACCGTATTCGTTTTTGTCGTCTTGTTGCTCTTCATCTTGTCTTTGTCATTTCTGCAGAGCTTGTAGTGCAAGGATAGCTAAGTGGAATTGGGTCTCCAAGTATGCTCCTGAAACAGCAAGGATCCTCCTCTGGGTGAAAAGCAGTGACAACCCAGAATGTAGCAGCTGCTTTAGTCTGTAAGGAAGGAGCGCCTGTTCTGCTCCAGTCCATTGTGAGATAGTGATGGAGACTCTTGCATCAAAAAGGCGAATTACAGTAGTGCAGGCAGGCGATTTGGCCCTTGCCGTAGCATTCACTCTTTTTTTCCAGCAATCTCAGCTGGGCAGCCTCGAGGGTGGAGTGTAGATGGTTGACACTTTTTGATTGCGGGGTCTGAAGGTACACAACCTTTGCTTGTTGTTTCCCGAAGAAAGTGTACTGCCAAAGCCAAGCTGAAACCTTGCAGCCTACAGAGATAATGGGAAGACACCATCTTGTGAGACTTGAAATGAGTGTATGTGCGTGTCTTGCCACATGAACATAGCCCATATGGTTACTAAAGTTCTCCTTGGATCCATGGGGCTGCCACCCGTTTGAGTACTAGCTTTGAGGAGCTGCTTTAACTGCAGCTGATGCTGCAATGGTGTATTGCCAAAAGAGTAGAGGGAGGGAAAGCAAAAAGACCAAGTGTTAGAAGAAAGAAGGGAGAATAGTCAGCTGTTGTAGATAAGAATCTCATGTTTCACACAGGACATTTCTGAACATCATCTCATCTAGAGTCTACTCTGTTTCACATACACCCACAGCCAAATGGCCAGGAGCTTTGCAGGCAGCTTCTGCTTGCTTCAGCCAGAACTCATCAGACCACATGTAATGCAGAGCAGTGTAATATCCTCTGAGCTCCCTAAGGCACTCAAGTGACTGAATCCACACTGCAGACAGAGGTTCAGTCTCTCCTCTTCTGCCACTTCACAGAAGGGATTGAAAACTCCAGCCACAGTGAGGTAAGAAATGGCTGAAAGGCAGGAACATCTGGAAACACTCCAGCTGTATTCAAAATGATTGTGTGCTTACACCCTGAGAGAGCTGAACACGTGATGGCAGTAGGATGCTACAGCGGAGTGTGGGTGGTGGAATTCCAGGACCATAACAACAGGCGTCTGACTTCCCTGTCTATCTCTGGGAGTTTTATCAACTTGTAAAAATGAGATACTTGTAGAGATCCACCATCTTCTAGGAACTGATTCTAGTTCTTAAAAGTCACAGAGTAAGAATTCACATGAAGTTCACCACATCCATGGAGACTTCTTTGTATGCTTGCCACCATGTCCAATTTACATTTGGGGCAGGGAGGAGAAACTCTTTCCACTGTAAATAATGTGAGGAATCTGGTCAGAAAGAATATCGCTATGTCCTCAAATGCCTGTGCATCAAGCTAATCTTTGAAAAACTTCAGAACACAATGAATGAAAATTAGACTGGCAATACAAGGTCCTCTTTACTTTAAATCTTATCTGTGATAATTTCAGTGATGCTTCTCAGTTCTCAGGGAAAGTGTTGTGAGAAATCATGAAAAATCACCACTGAAATCACCTCTTCCGTCCTGCGTTACACCTTTCTTTATCAGCCCTCAGGAGTCCTAGACAATCTAGTCTCACTTTATACAACAGACGTTCTTTACACCTCATAATATCATCTTTCTCTCTATCCTTTATCCCATAGTTCTACTATATGGAAAAGTTCACTTCTTTAGGGTAGAGTGAGGAACACTGCAGGTAACTTTTGACAAAAATTTAAAATGCTATCAAATTTTTAAGCATAAAATTATGGCTCACCGTTCCAACTCACCCCAACTGAAAACCTGTCGTATTTGTCTAAAGGATGTCTTAATCTGTAAACCACTTAAGCAAACAGCCGGGAAGAGAGGAATCTTGTTGCGTACCTCCAGGTTCAACATATTCAGCATCAAGATGACTTTCAAAGATCAGTCATGGAGATTTTGTGCAAGCAGCCTCCTGTCCCTCAGTTTGTGGGCTTCTTAACTGTAGATTTGCACGAGGTGCAGGTATATCAGTGTTGAGTAAATACAAAGGCAAGGTCCAATTTTCTCAAGTTGCAAACTTTTTAGACTTTTGTGAGTTAAAAATCTGAAAGTGCTACCTAGTTACCTAATATTGCTTCCATCACACCCAAATAAGCTCTAGTCAGCTAGTTTTGATCTGAGACTTGGTATCCCATAAATCAGTCTATTGCAGCAATAAGGCCAAATGAAGACTGTAGCACCTGTTATAAGGAACTGTTTTATTTCCTTCTGATGAACACTACAATGTTATCAGCTCCTGTAAGTACTTGCCCAGGAGGCAGCTGGATCATTCGGAATGGAGAAAGAGAAGCTCCTGGTTCGAATTTTTGAACCTCTCAAGTAGGCACATATATCATCTGTAAGATACACAAATTTCCTGGCCTAAGGAACAAGCACTTGCTTGAGGATTGGCACTAAGGAAACTTGGTTTCCTATTAAACAAAAGCCTGAGTAATGCTTCCTTCATTTTCAAGGCTTCTCTCCAGTCTGTATTCTCTAGTGCCCAGTAAAGGGGATGGGCCTCCATTTGCAGAAGTTACAAGATTCTCCCCCTCATGCCTGATTGCAGTCTTTCCCACAGTTACAGAATAACCAGTCTTGCTGCTCTCTCGCAATTCGTGTATAGACCAGTAACTTTAAGAGTTTCATTCTTTCCAAGGTTTCCACTGTTGCCATTCTAATTTGGTTTAAAAAGTGCCTAATATTTTTGAAAGCCCTTTTCTTAAAAAGTTGTAGAAGGTAAAGCAAGTGATCGTACATGACTTGTGTCCACAAAACAACAGGAGAAAAATAGCTTTCCTTTAAATTTTAATTTGTGTCTTATGAAAACAAAGCCTGGCTGATAGTTACACAAAATAATTTTCAAACAAGCACAAGCAGTCTGCTAGAGATTGTAAAACAAGTCAACAGCAAATGGAAAGGTGTCACTGGGGTACTTAGATTTCAACAAGCATTTGAAAAGATCCTTCACTGAAGACAGTTAAAAGGAACTGAATCACCACAGAATGGAATCTTCTTGTGGATTAACAACAGCAGAGAATGGAAGGGCAGTTACAACCTGATGGTGATAAATGTAAAATGGGATCATAATCCTAATTTTATATTCCAAATAACAGGCTCTATATTACTTACCACTCAGCAAAGAGACCTTGGTGTAACAATGATGATCTACCCACTTATTAAATATTGCATGCAATGTTGCTCACTTTATCCCAAAGAGGGGAACTTTACCAAAGAAGGATAAGGGATGCAGAGAAAAGCTGATGACTTGACTACTCACCCTCAAAAAAAATATGGAGATATTCATGTGGTTAATAGATCTTTGTTGCTTGTCACGTCACTGGGACTCCTTAGAACATTACTTGCCCAATTTCAAACATTTCTTCATTTTTAAAGCCAGATAAATGCTACTCTCTTTTCTTGGTAGCTTCTGGACTCCCATCTCTTCTTACCACACGAAATGTCACGTTGGGCTCAGAGAATAATCTGTCTCTCACCACAATCTAAATATTATGCTTGATGACTCTCAAATCTATAATAGGAAGTTTTCTCAAGGTAAGAAATTTTGCACCTTGCTTTAGTGAATTTTATTATAGTTGACTGTGGTGTGGATCACAAATGTGAGTTACATGTGTGGTATTTAAGTGAATTGTATTTGGAATGACAGATTTAACTTCACTGGAAAGCTGTAAGTAATGTATTTAGTGCCCTTTTTCCTGATGAAAATGACAGGCATAATACAAGAGTGAAGAATAATCACATCGATAGACTATTTAAAACCCTAAATTTCTCTACATTTTTTTCTTCCTGATAACTGATACAGTTCTTTCAGAAAAGTAAGGTGGATTTTGTGTTTATGGTCCACAGGATCCAATACGAATTTGAAGTTTCACGCCCTTCCTTGGCCCACTATTTTAATGAGAATTTTACACAAAAGTGGAGAGATAATGCATTCTTTAGGTAACAATCAGGTGTTACTGTTTACTTTGTTCTTCAGAGGTAGGCTTTTCACAGAAATTTACATGTCTGAGTTAGAACAAAGTTAGACACACTGGAAAAAGCTTTATGTGACCTATTTTAGTTGTCTTCTTTTGGATGACATACATTGCTTCCTGGAAGTATATCTTTCTCTCCAGTGACTATGAAGGGATGATTAATTCATAACTTACCATAGCCGGTGCAGGTTTCTACATTTGGTCAGAGCAATACCATCCCTATTGTCACAATTCCAATCACTAAGTGAGAAAAAGCAATTCCCTTTTAAGTTCCTAGTTGTTCGAACTTTGTTTCTTCTTCCTTTCTTTCTTTCTTGTCCATTTTCCTTCTTTTTTGCCTCATCTCTGACATGTTATCAGAGAATACTGTAGTGCTATTAAATGATTGCAACTGTTTTCAATCCCCTTTCTCCTCCCCCTGATAATGTGGTGGTCTAGAGCCAATCCATTTTCTTAATCAATAGAATATTCTCCTCAAAAAGACACTAAAATGAGTTTCAGTTCTGGAATATAGCAACTCTGTCGAAAATCAGTCAGAGGGTCAAACCTATTATGTCTTTAAATGCTCGAATGGTTAAACGAGTATAATTCAGTGGACTTTTTTCTTCATAGATTTTCATGAATTCTTTCCCTTCTGATTCAGTAGTGTCCTCTCTTCTCTCCACTCCAAGTGGGAAATGACAGAGCCTGGCTTTTCATTCATAATTAAAGTATTGCATAATACAGCTGGGTAAAAAATGCTACCTTATCCTAACTCTAGTACTTTGTGTAAAATGCACACAACATGCGACTTAAGCTTTATAAATTTAATTGTGCTGACTGGTTGGCCAAAAACTGGCCCATTGGATCTTGAATAATGTGCTTTAGCAAAGCTAAGCATGTTTAATCTGACCATCCTTTACTGAGATTTACCAGGGCAAGCAGTATTGCTTGGGAGTAGAGAACGCAGAAATATTTGATAGATGTCACTTGGAAACATAAAAATGTAATTACTTTTCTATATTCCTAAATGAAATTATTAGCTCAGTTAAGGCTAACTCACTATTTCACTCATTATTTGTCTATATCCTTCACCCCATAATTTAAAGGGAGCATTACAACATCTAATTTTCAATGTCATTTTTGGAGCAAGACTCCTATTGCTCAACATTTCCTGTCGTCAGTACGGAAATCAGCTCTTGGCTCTAAGTATAGTACAAACACAAGAGCCTTCCTGTTTTCTCTGCTGTGCCCATTGACCAGTGACAATATCCTTATTCCCAAGACTTGTGTATAATACTCAGTATCTTAAGAGGAAGTAGAAAACATCTCATTGAAGCATGTGCTCATCGTACGTAAGAATCGCTATATCCTGACAGCTCCATGCTCGTAGTAGTACAGCTCTTCCATTTTTCTTACCATTCATTTGTATATATTTGCTGTTGGGATATTAAAGAAGTTTACTCAGGGCAAATGTGAGAATATTGAATATACACATATACTGTAGTTTCTGAGGTGCTTGGACATCTGTGTGGAGAATTAGGAAGGATGCATATACCTCTAAGAACTCCTCTAAGTTCAGAGACAGACAAATATGTTAAAATTCCTGCCCTCACCTGCAGGGCCTTGCTTTGCCAACCAAGATTTAAGATGCCATAGGAAGAACATCCCTAACAGATTATCCAGGCTTGTTTAACTCACATAATAAAAACTAGACTATTATCATGCTTTCAGTTATCAGCTTTCTAAAAAAAAATCCAGCCCACATTCCCCTTTGAATTTTGCATAACATATTGATTAGAATCTTGCTTAGTTGAAGCGGGTATCATAATTCAAAAAAAATTTGGGCACAATGAAGTAGTAAGGTAACGTAAACTGGCTTCTTCTAAAACCTGTAGGGTTCACTTACAACCTCGAAATGCTCTAAGTTTTGCAAGTAAGCTTTCAGGCAAGGCCTGGGAACTTGTGTATCAGTAATAGGAAGTGAAGCCTAAATATTCAGCGGTGAAGAACTGCTTAAATTACCCAACCAACTACATCATCTAGCAGTAGGGGGCTTTTTTTTTCCCACAGGGCCACATAGTGGGTTGGATGGAGTCTGGTTGGACCTTCTCCAGCTTCAAGGAAGTAGAGTGCGGCGGGGGGATTTTTCCAGAGAAAAGAGTAATTATTTGGATTATGTACTGCATTAAAAGAAGAGGTTGTTGGGAAATTTAGGCTTTTCCACTCTGACAAGGAGACAACCTGCTCTTAGGGTTCCCATTCAGCCTGGTTGTTGTGTGGCCAGTAGTTAATTTGGCAGACTGCCACAGGTTTTGCTCATTATGCAAATACCAGGAAGGAAATGGGGATTTTCAGAGAGAGATCAGGAGCTTTAAAAGAAAATGGTTATTCTTACCTCTCATCCAAATCTAGGCATCATTCTGTGGCACAAAAAAGAGGAACACCTCTGAATATCAGCTTTCTATCCACCAGATTTTGAACCTTCTTTACACATAGGGTGATAGGGTTTATTAAATAAGGTTTACTTGGATCTTTACACTGGGTTGTGCCAGAAAAATGAAATAATTAGAAGCACTTTGTATGTATAATATAAGAGGCTGAATTCAGGAGGATCAAATCAGCAAGAACTGCGGACAGTTTAGAAGCATTGCCAACTGTTGCGATAAATTTCTTGTGATACATGTTATTTTTTCTTACGCCTCATTGCTTGAGCTCATCCTATTATGTGAGAATGTCAGCTTTTGTTTAAAAACAAATATGTCTTGTCCTCCTAGCTAAAGAGATTAAGTAAAAAATATTGCATTCAAAAGGTCAACACAAAAAAAGAGAAGGCAAATTAAAGGCGAACATTTTTTGTTCACTGAAACCCCATGATTATGAGGAAAGAGGCTGACTCACTATTTTTCAGTACTTAAAGTTGACTGTCCTGTTCTGACACAACGCATTACACATATCCAAATACAGTGCATGGGGTGGAAAGTTCAGAGCGTTTGCCTTTTGCTGGAAGGCACCAGCATGGATCAGAAAATTGTGCTTTAATTCTTTCCCTTTCACCAAAAATGGGGAAACAGGTTATGTGGCCTGTTACGTTTCTTCTCTTTCACCCATTTTTTTCCCAGCTCTAGTGACATTTGGTTGGAAAACCTGGTTTTGAGATTTGGCTTAGTTTACACTTCAAAAAAGAGTTAAAATGGTTTTTTAAAACTCCAGACTGAAATTCATCCCTATACAGATGGCAAACAAAAAGGCTTGTGAATCACTTGCACAGGACCTTGTGTGGGTGATACCCTAATGAAAATTTTCCAAAGGAGAGGAGTGATAAAGGCTTCCTGTGTTTAATGCAATTCAAAAAACTCACAAGTGTGTTTCTTAGTCATATTTGAAGAAGCAATGTTTAAGGAACCACTGATCCAAAAAATTATGTTACCTGTTATAAGGTGAAGTAAGTGAGAGATTTGCCATGGATTTTGGAAGGACAGAATTTAGGGTCACTGTGCTTTCTCCACTTCTGCCAGTGGAAAAGCTTTCCTTGTTGCAGTTGGGCAGTATGAAGCAGGTGGTGTTTTTTCCCTCTTTACGCGACAGAAACAGTACACAGAAGTCAACTGATTCAGAAGCTGGGTCACAAGTAATCTACCCCCCATTTTCACTAAGACTGCATAGATGTTTCTGATTTTCCTAGGGTGTAGCAACTTCCAAAGAAAAAAAAGAATAGCGACTTATCAGAGATATCAGGATTACTGAAAGGGCTATGGGACTCTGCTTTGGCACCTATATTAAAGGTTCAAGCCTAGAAGGAGGGGTTGAGGACATGCTGGTGTTCATTTTATACTAACTCTTATAATCCATCAATTATCCAGTTAAGAAACTGCAGTAAAATATGTACTTTATATGTTGCCATTGGGCATCTGCCAGTTAACATGGACCGTCTGAGTAATAGTTCTAAGAATCGCATGAAAGAAGTTGGTAGGGGCCAGAATGTTGAAACTTTAATAATACCTTGGGATGAGAACTGCCTTTGGCCTAACACCATGTACTGTATATTTGTTTTGAAAATTCATCTCGTTTTGAGTTTAATGACCAAATATATATTAATTTTCCTTGGTGTACCAGCACAACTTGGGGACATTCAGCTCCCAAGTGCAGGCAGTTAGTTCTTTTTCCAGCAGTGTCCTATTACAGTCCCAGGGCTAGATTTTGAGGAGTGATTAGAAGTAGGCACCTGAGCCCTCTGAGTGGGAGTCCAGCAGCCTGCATTAAGCCTGTCTGCAGTGCTGCAGCAGCTGAATTAGACGTGTCAGAATGGGGTCCAAAAATTATTAGGAGCCTGCCAGGAGGAATCAGCACTTTGAGTTGCTGATGGTTAGCCAGTAAGAAATATTGAAGACAGAGGTGGAGAGGCAATTTGGGATCCACAGCCTGGAGTGGGCAAGACCCCAGTTTTATGGTTTTCAGTACTCACCTGGGAAGAGGGAATCTCAGATTGCAGTCCTGGGTCCAAGGACTGCTCAAGTATTTTATTCAATGTCTGTTTTATTTAAAGTACGTAAAGAGTTGTAGACTCCTCCATCACCAGGCACCTCACTGACCCAAGCCACTTCAACTTATTTTTTGCGAAGCAGAAAAGCTTCCAAAGAAAGAGTTGAAGAGTATTCTATTTATTTTACCTCCTTTCCCATCTCCACAGGATCACACCTAGCACAGAGATGGTTAGGACACTCCAGAGTGTGGTGCAAGTCCAGTGACACAGTCAACCACATTGTGAGCCTCATATCCTCATTGATATGTTCTTCTTGTGTCCTGCTTGAGATATGCAGGCAGGCTCACCGCTGCAAAAGGACGGAAGAAGTCCCTACCTCTGCAATTCTCAGCTACTTTGAGCTGCTGTGCTGTTTTTTTAAAGTGCTTGTCCCTGTTTCAAGCCTCCTTGCTGACACTGGGTACAAAGGTCTGATTTTTTGGAAAGGAGTGGTAAGGGAGCAGCTAGCAAAAAACATAAGAAGAATGTCAGTCCTGGCCTCACATCTTCCCCTGTTGTTTCTGGCCACTTAGTGAACATGGCTGTCTTTCACACTCCTTTGTTTACCATGTCTTAGCATATGGCTCCCCGTATTCATTCAGTATGTCTGGTCCCCATTCTCCATGAATTCTTTCATATCCACTCTTCCGTCCTCTTTACAAACTCATGTCACATTTACAGGGTGATCTGTACTGAAGTCCCTGTAAATACAATTTCCAGGAGTGTATTCTCAGAGGAGAACAGCGTTACAGGTCAACCATTTGCTGGCCATTCAACTCAGGAAGCAGCTGTGAGGATAGCAGAGCTAGCAGTTCTTCCGGGCTGCAAGCATTTTCATTTGAAAATGTATGACTAGGGCTTGGTTATAAAGAGAACCCATAAAAGTATCTTCAAAACTATTCTGGCCTCCCAAAGGTGAATCAAAATGATCCCCAGAAGTTAAACCAAGGTCCAGCTAATACTGAGAAAACGAAATACAAAGTTCCCTTGCTAGCTCCCAACCAACATAGGTCCTACAATCCTATAATATCTGATGTGAAGCAACTAAACTGGAGTCAGTGCAGAGCCATACCTGCAGTATGTCACGGCCTTTGCCATCTTAACCACCAGCCTCGTCTTTTGCACTGAGATCTCTATGAAGCAGCTGTTCTGGCCGCTCCAGCAGCCGCTTAGCTGCCATTTGTGCAAGCGCCTGCATAGTTTAACTTTGCTAGCAATAATAAATCATACATATTACTGACATAGGAAAAAGAGTTCAATTTTTCAACATCTACGGTTTTTGTTTCCTACTTTTGCTTTCTGCCCAATTTCAATAGCAGGCAATAGACTAATCAGAGATTTTTAGTGGCAGTTGGTGCCAAATCACATAACTTCTACCAATTACAATGAATCACTCGGTTTTAACAATCTCAGGTTATGTTTCTAGTAAAGTTCGCTTACTGATTCCTGAGTTGAAATGTTTGGAATGCAAAAGCTGAAAGAGAATGCTCAAATTCAAAGAAAAACTGTTTTTCTTGGATTCATGATAGTCATAGGAAATGAAAGTTTCCTACTGAAGGAGTGACAAGATGTCACTAAATATAAGGCCTAAGCTACCTGACAACAGCCTTTGAAGTAAAATATTTTCTCTATAAACAAAAAAACAATGGCATAAAATACAAAAATTCCCTCTGAATTTCCATAACTGTGCATTCCTTTCTATTTTTAATAAATAATCCCCCGTATCTTGTTACAGAAAATTTGAACCTACTTACTAGTTGTTGGAAGAAACCTGACTTGGGAGTCTTTGGTGCAATTTTTCCAGCACGCCACGTCTTCAGTGTATCAGTTTTTCAACATATCAGTGATTCCACAAAAACATTTCACTGAACTGTAGCAGAGACTGAAGCTGATTAATAACCGCAGATAAAAATTCAACTGCCTTTTTAAATCTAGCAGATAAACAACAGCCCCCTCACAAAAGGAGAAACTGCTGGATGATAGATGGTAGAGTACACTTTCTCCCAGGAACCGCTTTTGGCACTCGTCCTTGGGGAGAGGAGATATAGATACTTTTTAATCTCGCTTGCTGAATCCTTGTAGGTGAACTACATAGTTTGGCACAATTGTCAGTCATCGCTGAGGGTAAGCCAAGACTGGAACAGCGAAGCTGTTGTGTAGGAAGTGCACTGGCAGAGGATGTGTCTAGAAACTAGAATAATGGCAGGCTGTGTTATACCCAACTTCAACTAATACACCAGAAAGTTCAAGATATACTTATTAAAAAAAAAAAATCACTTTATTTAAACAGAAGTACAACACTTCTTACATTAACAAAAAGTTTCCATACACCAGGATGACCAACAGGTATTTTTGATTTAATGCCTCTCTAAAAAATTAAATGAAGAAATATTTTTACATGTGCTTACTAGGCTTCAAAGATTTTTCCTGAAGCAAACAGTATGGATTATTCATTAACATACTTTAAACAAATTGCAAAATGTTTTTTGCTTGCCTAGCTAAGTTTAAGGTTCTCCAGTGAATTTTACCTGGTCCTCATACAGGGACATTTGCATTTATTGTTGACTAGGAAATAGGCAAAACTTCTATTTCTTATATAGTTAACCTGAATAGTTAACACCTGAATAGGGTTAGTTTATGCCTTTGTACAGAAAAGCTATATTGTGTTTCTGGAGTTCCTGTCTGTGGCAGATACTGCTTGAGGATCACTTCTGCTACCGACTGCATGAGCTCTTCTCCTTGATGTCAGTCAGCATAGAGGGAGTATGAGGGAGAGAAGACCTGTGAGACTGCCTGAGGCATACTGACTAACTCCCCAAGATCAGCAGCAGACAGTCCAGCACCACGTGCTAGCACATGCAGCCCTGGTGACAAGCTGCAAGCTCTCAGACTTGGATTTCTGGGCCCCGGTCAAAAAGTTTATGATCAACATATCTTCAGTGCTTCCTTTGTAGTGACTCCCCTATATCTATACATACATATGTACATACATACATGCACGCATATATGCAAATGTGTATCCATATGTGTGTGTGTGTAGATGCACTTTTTTCTTTCTTAGAAACAGAATCTGAAAGGACAACGTGTATTAGGATTAGGACTCTCATCACAATCATATTGTCAAGGACTTCATGGGTCATATCTAGTCCTCTGCTATGTACTCAGTCACACATGTCTTCCATCAGCCTCTGTACTCCCTGGCGCAGGCATGGTAGGGAGGTTTTTGACCAGATTAAAGGAGTGCAAACAATGTAGAACAACAGAGAGAAATCTGGAGTGAGATCTTGATATTTCTATTGAGCTATACCAACTTTGATTTTTTATTGTTACCTTTCTATCCTCTCCTTTCTGGTAGCATGATTTTTTTCTTGGTCTTCAGAGCTCTTTAAAGCAGAACTGATCAGGGACTTTTCCCAGAAGCATACCTTTAGAAACAATCAGCTATTGTAGCCAAACTGTTTTAATCATTCAAGTCCTATAGAAAGAGTCAAGATAGCTCACTGTTTATTGCAAGATTTAATTCAAGTTTCTTTTCTGCATGTCTGCCTTCGAACATCAGGATACAAGTGTTCTTTGGGAGCTTAAAAAGTGGAAGCAAGTTCTGCCCTTTTATACCAATTAAATATTCATCCATAAAGTTACAAGGTTGAATAGACCTACACCATTTCTACAGCTTGAACTACTTGAATCTACTTCTTGATTTTGCGAAAACATTATTGAATGATAGTGCAAGGAGAGGAAAGGAAAAGCAAGGCTATTTTCTTCTTCTTTTAAAAGAAATCTCACTATTAAAAGCTGCAATATCCAAATCCCCAGCTGACTATCCCTCTGAACTCAGTCATGCTCCCAGGAACACAGTGTGGTTCAGAAAAAGCTCGGGATGCCAGAGTACGCGCAGGAGCGTCAGAAGAGGCACTTGGGACCACTTGCAGCAGTGGTTCAGACTCCAGTACATAGTGCCAGCTCCATGCCCTTCAGCAGCAGCTTGCAGGCTCAGGTTTTCATTACAATGCGACAGCAGTTTTTCCAAAACCATTTCCACAGAAACATAAAGGAAATTCTTTCCCTGGAGTAATTATTTCTGGTGATTCGTTGGTTTCAGTTCTGTTTCCCGAGTCTTCCGAACTTCTGCTGAAAGGTTTCCCTCAGTTTGCAGAGGGAAGTCTGCTTTTCCTCAGGCATCGGCACTGTCCACAAGGCCATTCAGCAAAAGTAAGGGTGCGGGTGGCACTGCTGGCCTGGGAGGGTTTATTTGTTTCACCCAAAGCCCTCTACTGCCTGTCATTTGAGTGCTGCAATCTCCTGGTTTTCCTCTGGATAGATTTTTCCCCCACCCTTGCTACTTTCTTAGAGTTGTGACATCAGTAGCAGTTGGTGACTGACTTGACCCCACCAATTAGGTTTATTAGAATTGTTTCATGTTTCCAAAGAAGTGATCCGAAATTCATTTTGCACTTTTAAAATGCTGTGAGGTATTATCATTGCAAGAACCCTGTGGTCTTGCCACTTTCAAGAGGAGACGTGAGCTGGGAGTGGTAAGTGCGAGAATACTGGTATTTGAGCACTTCGTATCTGATGAACGATGTTAATGTTGGGCCAACTTTTGTGCCCAGCAGTTAGAATGGCCTTGACAAGCCTGCACTAAGCCACTGATGTCAATGCTGTGATTGTGGTAGCACTAAGAACGGGATTCAGTGATGGAAATAAATGTTATATAGATTGAAGTTGGACACTGTGTTTGTCCCTGTTTATTTATGACCTGTGATTGGTGTTAGATCTCTCAGTTAATAGTGGGGAGGGGTTCTGCTTTAAGAGGAAATTTGTCATCATTTTTAACAGCTGCATCAAGGCAAAATTCACCCCTAGAAATTAGCTGTGTGTATTTAGCATTTCGTTGACTTACACTTCGCCTTAAACTAAGCAAAGACTTGTTTAACAACTCTTTTCTTGTTCAGAAAATTCTCAGGAGCTGATGAACAGAAATCTCCTCTCGCTTTTCCTGCTTGTTGTTTCTCAGTAATCGCAAATGCCTTTCCTCCCCTGCTATGCAATTTCACTAGGGGACCTGCACGGAAGAGCCAGCCTGAAAAAAAGCAACTGAGAGCAACTGAAAAAAAAATTCAAAGCTTTCCAAGTATCTAGAGAACTTTAAGTGGCTCTGACACATCCTGCCTGTACACACTGACTGATTACAAAAGTTACCCCCCTTGACTGATGCTCTCTTCACCTTTACCTTGCTTCAGTTTATACTTGTCTCCTTTGTTCTTTGTCTTCTGCCTTATTCTGCCTTTAACGTTGCTCATACATTTGCGTTTAAATTCTGTTCAAGTTTCTACATTATCCACTTGGGCTTTGTGCTACAAGCCTTTCTCTTACCTTGCACCAGCACCAGCTATTTAGACCATAAACGCTTTACAACAGCTCTGCTCTGGGGCTTTGCTGTGCTGTGAGCAGTGGCAGCACATTGAGGGCAGATGTACAGGCGCTAAACCAAAAAACCCTCCATTTTAAAATGATAAATCTGTCATTTGATATATGGAAGCCCATGATCGTTTGTTTGCTGGTGTATACGGATAGAATACTTACAGCAAAAAGAGTTATCTGGAGCTACCCAGAGCATGTATCTTTTTAACTTTCTGCAGAGCTCCTGCTTGGAATTCAAAACATTTTAGCTAATCTGTGGCTTTTGGAGATGTCTACTTCTCCCATTCTTTTCCTTTGTCTCCTTCAGCCACCTAGGCGAAACTGTAAACCCACATTGCAGGCCACAGAAAAGCTACTTTCAGTTTCAATGGGGTTCCCATTTCACGTTTTTTTCTATGTGTTTCTCAAATAAGTGGGAATTTGAAATAATATTTAAATTAATTTAAATTAAACATTTATCTTGAAAATTTAATGTATCTTGTCACTGACATAAATACTGTTCCAAAAAGGGTTGTCTTCCTACTTCAGTTGTAGTCAAGCTTTTCCCTCTGTTGAAATAAAGGATCTCTGTTATTGAAAAAAAACCACAAATCTACCTGTGTTTAGAAAACATCCATGCACAAAGCCATGAGTTTGACTGCAAGCACGCAGACCTGTTTCACAGTAAGTAATAACATCAGTAAAACTACACTGTTAGTCACATGGAATTTATCCTCCCTTTAAAAAGACACAAGTCTTTCAGCTTTATACTTGGTCTGGAAAGAGAGAATGCTGGAAACCTCCTAAGCTCAGCAATTGAATCTGGTTGGAAAATGTCAAGGAAAATTTTCTGTCAGACAAGAAATTTTGAAAAGATAAGTTTTTCTGAGGGAATTCACACTTAGTTTGATTAAACTTCACATATACGTTTGATCTTTTGCTTTGGAAAAAAAG
Organism: Opisthocomus hoazin; assembly: GCF_030867145.1. Classification (NCBI taxonomy): domain Eukaryota; kingdom Metazoa; phylum Chordata; class Aves; order Opisthocomiformes; family Opisthocomidae; genus Opisthocomus; species Opisthocomus hoazin. Next base: position 32,418,148 of record NC_134417.1, read on the forward strand.
TTAAATCGCTCTTTATAGGATGCTGTTGCAAAATCTATTTTACTCTGACTGTTCTTCTGTGTTTACACGGTGATAATGTAAGGTGATATGAGAAGTCATTTGCCTATTCTTTTTCATTTAAATTGCAACATGTAGAACTGTGAGGTTACAACACAAAGAATCTCATTTCGTAAAATAAGCAAAGCTGTTTTAATATTAAGCAGAAGGTGTTCTTAATGCTTTCCAAAGTAAAAATATTATAAATATAGATTTATTAAAACATACTGCTTGATATTTGTAATGTGCCATAGTTTAACACACATTATATATAACCAAAATATTCATTAGAATGGAAATTGCATTTTCATATTTGAAAGATCTTTTCGAGACTGAAACACTGCAAATAACTCTTTTATTCCAAAATTCCTTTTTACAAGAAATATTCAAATTAGAACTCAGAAACCAGTTTCTAAGCAGTAGTATTTAATGAAACAGAAAGTCGAGGTTTGATCTGTTCTATGAAGAGGCACATACTCATTGTGTATGGTCCAACCTTTACAGTGAGTGGTAGTGGATGTGAATTTTAAGACCCTTCCTACACAGAGAAGCACTTCGCGAAAGATGGTGACGGGGTTAGCCTTGAAACTGCCTGCTGGACAAACAAAGTTGAAATCAAACACACCTTCAGAACGGAGTGTTGATCAATAACGAACAATGATTAGCAGAAGGCATACTTTCAGAGAGGAGGTTGGGAGTAAAAAGGGTCAAAGGAAAACCATAGAAATGGGGAATCCTTCCCCGTAGGCTTTGTTCTGAATTAAGATGTTCATTGCAAAAGCAGATATCATAAGACAATGCAACTAAGTATGTTATACAAAAGCTAATGTTACTCAGTCTCCAGCTTTTCTGGGTCATCACAGTGACTCCCAGGCCTTCTTTTTCTTTAATTTGTACTGACTTTAAGATGCTATAATTCCATCTATTTCAATACTGAAGTATCTGGTTTGTAATGATTGATAAAACGCCACATCAGGCTTTCTGAATTTAATTTTTGGTGAAGATTCAGCATTTAGAAGGAATTGAATGTTGGCCAACATGTACAAGTAACCTGAGTGCTGTGTGTAAAAGCCTAGGAGTTTGATTGCCGTGTTTATGTTTCCTGCGTGCTGGTTTGCTCTTAACTGTCCATGTCTCATTACATTTCTGAATTTCAGGCAAAATTCAATAAATATTCCTCTGTGAGGTGTTTATCCTCTGCTCAACCTCAGATTATTTAGTTAACAAAAGATTACATTCCTTTAAGGCCTTTGTTCAGCTGAAGTTTAGCTTATAATGTCCAGCAATGTCCAATGATTTGGGAACCATGCGACTTCCCCTTTGGCAGAAATCAAGTTCATTTACTACTTGCCACAAAGACGATTCAGATGTTCTGTGGAATCTCTTTCCTAACCTACCCATCTGTCCACAGGTTTGTGTCTAGAAACAGCAGTCCGTCCCTACATGTTACACTCTGCATGCTACTGAAAAGCTTACCTGTATTAATGCCATCTTCATTTTTCCTTTCTGTATCTCTGAACTGATCTGCTTTCGTAGCATTGCATTGGTTTGTGCTGTTGTATGGACTACAAGTAGGTTGATTTCCCGGGAGGTTTTAGAATATCCTTATCACAACAATCAGAAAAGCCTCATCGCATTCGTTTGTCTATATCTAGGTTACAGTTCCCATCCCTTGAGTCAGCGTCAGAATTATCTCCCCTTGATTTCTGGCAACTCCCTTTCCCGTGTCAGCTCATACACGTAATTGAGCTGGTGACCTACTTTGCGCTCCTCAGAGTTTTGGTTTGGTTGTTTTTTTTTTCCTTTTGTATCTTGTCAAAGTAGAGTTTAATCACAGCAGATTGTAATTGGTGTCTGTCTGTCTTTTGTTCTTCCTACACCTCTTTGTCATCCTTGGAGCCGCATGCCTTCATGAGTTATTGTTGTTTCACGAATTTTCACACAATGTGTCTGTGGTTTCATTTGCTGTGTCTTTCCCAAGGCTCATTTCCTTTGGTCTAAACTTCCTGGTAGAACAGCAAGTATATTTCATTTTTCCTCAGATCTTTTAGAAATAACAGCCACTGTCAGCTTGCTATTTTTGATAACCCTGGATTTTGCAGACATCAAGAAGAGTTCTCAAACACTGAGCTCTTAAAGACATATCTTTTTTCAAAAGTTTAATAATGTTTCACTTTTCTTTATCACTTAATAAATGCTACCCTCCCAGAAATATATAACCCATACATCTTAACCAACTTCTCTACCCAATAGACTCATAGTTGTACCAGTTCAGAATATCACATGGGCAAGCTACATGTAGCTAAAATGGATTTTTTTGCACGTGAGGACTTTATTGAATTAATGCCTAATGTAGCCTATAAATAGTAAGAAAAAAGGCCATAAAAAAGCAGCTTCCAGAATGTTCTGGACTGACAGGCTGTGTCCCTCTTAGATGCAAACATAAATTTGTGGCTGATTTCAAGGTTTCCCAATGTTTCTACTCTGTGCTGGAACAGAAGCAAAATATTTGAAAACTTTGCCAAAAATTACATTGTTAAGTTGGCTGCTTTCAGGATGAAAATTGCAATTTAGTAAATTTTGAAAATTTGTCATTCTGAAGGTGTGAGTCAGAAACCTTGAGAGGTGCATAGGAAGATAAAAAGAGAAGAGAGAGAGATTCTTTTATGTAACAAATCCTTTTTTAATAGAGCTAACATGTTTTGCCGATGACTACATGCCATTCTTGCAAAACTATAACGAAATTTTGTATTGGTATGTGATTTACATATGTGTTGATCTGCCTGGCTTTTTGATATCTGCCTGAGTTTCAGATAAAAAAAATCGTGAACTTGCTAAATTCTGAATGCTATGCCCAGAATTTATGGTAATCATCGGATTACTAATATTGGGAGCTGTTTTTTTTTAAAATGTGGGTCTTCACGGACTCAGGTGTTGCCCCTGGAAAATATATCAGCTTGTCCAGATAAGCAAGGAATATGGTTTACCATAGCTCTCTTGTTTGAAAGGTTTCTGTTTGTTATATAAAAAAGGGCTACAAGGATGATGAGGGGACTGGAGCATCTCTCCTACGAGGAGAGGCTGAGGGAGCTGGGCTTGTTCAGCCTGAAGAAGAGAAGGCTGAGAGGGGACCTAATATATACTTACAAATATCTGAAGGATGGGTGTCAGGAGGATGGGGCTAAGCTCTTTTCAGTGGTGCCCAGTGACAGGACAAGGGGTAATGGGCACAAACTGAAGCAGAGGAAGTTCCGTCTGAACATGAGGAAGAACTTCCCTCTGAGGGTGAAGGAGCCCTGGCACAGGCTGCCCAGGGAGGTTGTGGAGTCTCCTTCTCTGGAGATATTCAAGACCCGCCTGGACAAGGTCCTCTACAGCCTACTATAGGTGACCCTGCTTCAGCAGGAGGGTTGGACTAGATGACCCACAGAGGTCCCTTCCAACCCGGACCATTCTGTGATTCTGTGATTCTGTAAAGGTAGTGTTTCAGATTAATTGTTTTTTATAAATATCTGACATCACATATAAGTGCTTATTTGACCTAAATAGATGTCATCTACTTTTTTTATATTCCTAAAAAGATAGTAAGTGGTCTCCTGTAATAGTATGTACGATATATGGCTGTGTTCTGTTACTGATTCTTATTTGGCAGAAATTGAGTTACAAAAGATTTTGCATCCATCAGCACTATAGACTATGGTGTTTTCAACCCAAGTTGCTAGGAAAAATGTCATCGCAATCTCTAGCTGTCTGTTGCAGAAGTGTTTTTTCTCATGTTCTGGTATGCCTTTTGAAGATAGAGAGAAATTAACTATCAGACTGTGTTTCAGTATTACACCTACAAGTGCATAGCAGAGAAAACTGGGAGAAGTATTCCACTTTGATTGTAGTCAGTACTAGTGACATCAGGTAGTATTTATGGGCTACTTGCCTTTTAAGTCATTAGGAATACGTTTTCCCACAAAAATTATATATAATCTTCATATATAGATATATAATCATCAAGTTATTCCCAAATGAAGGATTAAACCAAGGAAATTCAGACTTAAATATTCATGAAGTTGCAGTATGTGAAGAAATGGAAACTATATTCTATCTTGAAGCAACACAATAAAATAAATGGATGATTAAGGTGGCTTTTTCTTACTTATGGTTCTAAAAGAAATGTGATTTCTAAAATAATGTTACTGAAGACTAATATATATTTTCTTCCTCTTCTTATTCTTGAAACAGAATCTTTTCAAGCTTACTCGAAAGCTTACTTCCTGAAGTATTCCCCATAAAACAATATTTCATGTGTCTTCAGCCAGTTTTTCAATGTAGAGTAGATCTGCTGAATTTTGTAACTGACTGTTTATCTTAGTCATTGTTCTTATTTTTTTATCTGTCATTCCTTCTACTGAAATAAAATGAAATGCATTTTTTTTCAAAATCGCAGTTGTGCCATTTGACTTACCTAAATGGCTCTGAATAAGTCAGATTTAGAGTACATGACAGCTTTTTTAACTGGACTAGGTACTGTTATTGCCAAAATAGGTGTGTGATCCCAAGCCCGGTGATGAGTTTTGGAAGAGGGTAATTCTTTGTGACATTTTCTGAAGGTTATTTTCAGCTTCCCCTGCAAGACAAAATTTCAATTAAAAACATGAGAATAAAAAGAATTACTATTTTTTTTCGGCTTTAACTACAGTTACATACATGACACTGAATCATCCTCGCATTGGCTGTTCAAAGAACCCATCATTAAGATGGCCAAGGACAAAACAGCAGATCTTATGCAAGACAGTAAATTGCTTAAAGCTAATATTTAACAAGCTTGTAGCTTCGTTGGTATATTTTTCAAAAGCATTCTGTTGCCAAGAATTATAGAGAGTCATTTTGGAGAAACATGCTCCTTTTGTCATATAAAATAACGTGCAAAACTTTGTCCCCTTTCTAGCTGCCGAGCCCACCAATGCTTGCTTGGTTAATAATGACCACAGTTCATAACAGGGGACTTGTGATCAGTCATTTGGATTTATATTTGCTCCATCTGTATTAACGGGCTTCTCAGAAGCAAAAAGGTGCAGCATCTATCTGGGTAAGACTGTAAGACAGGGCCAGCGTGCATAATGCGAGCGAGGTATTATTGCACTAAGAACTTGAACTAGTTTTCCCTTACCTGGGGCATCAAAGATGAGCTACACGCTTGTTTCAGTTCCAAGGCTTTGCACAACTGTGCCTTTTGTTTACTTTTCTTCTCTCATATTCCCCAGGATGCCAACACCTTTCCTGCCCGAAGCAGGAGCCTGTTCTTTATCTGCTACCTTTTCACCCTTCACACACACTCCAAAGCTTGCGTCTTGCTCTGCATTGCCCAGTTGGCTTGGGGGAGGGCAAACAGCAATAAAAACAACAACAGCAACAACAAAAAAAAAAGCTCCCAACAAATCTTCCATCAGCCCCTTCCTCCCACTCAGCTGAAAGCTCCCAGGGGCCCACCTGCTGCACGCAGTATTCCAGTTTCCAGCATCCACACCCCAGCCCCACGCCTGCCTCGCTCCGCTCCGCACCGCCAGCGCTGTGCTGACTGGCGGGCTGCGCTCCTTGTGACGGGGGTACGGTTATCTCTTTCTCGAAGATCCCCTCTGCTTGCTCTGCTTAAGGTGTCAAACCAGCAAATTACTGAGACTAGGAGGATCCGATGGAGAGTAGTTAGTTCCTCTGACATTCTCTGGTGTTTTCCAGAGGAGAAAAAGAACGTCACATCTTCTGGATGCTCCTTGGCTGAAGGCAAGGTATGCAGCAGTTTCAGGGAGTGCCTGTGAGAGCCCATTACTGCCTCCACGACTTGCCTTGGCAGGAAAGCACATAGTGAAAGCTGGTATTTTTTGCAAGGTGAAGATTTTATTTTGGTGCACAGGCCTGAATCTGGACATGCTGCTTTATGGGCTCTTGAGGTACGGGTAGTGGAGAGGAAACACTGAAGTAGGTTGCCTAACTTGAGTTTAGGTATTCATGGTAATCCAACCTTGTAGTGTTTTCTGATGTGTTTTGTAGGGTAGAGACCACCAACGCTATCTGAAAATTCTTTCAAAGGATTTTTGGAGGCCTGTGCTGCTTTGAACTGCATAGAAAACAGCAGTAACTAGGACGCACAAACTCATTTTTCTGCTTTTCAGTTTCTGATAAAAACTTACTCAAAATGAGCAGTTTCTTACCCCTCAAAGCTTTCTACCTGTCCAGAGAAAGAATTCCTACAGCCTGAGGAACCCTACCGTGAAAGCAGGCTCCTCCCCAGACAGCGGTTCTCTAGTCACTATCTGTCCCAGAGAGGTGCTATTTTTACCCAGACAAGTTAAAATTACTTAAAAGCATTTAGGAGTGCCCAAACTGTGTTGAGAGGATGGATGGAAAGCTCAGGAGGATTTTGTTAGGACACTTCTCTCATGGTCTGCTTAGGGACCTTACAGAGCCTCCTTTGACTGTCTGTGTGCCACATCTTGGCAGTTACTCCTGGCTCATGCTCTTTGCTGCTGTTGCCTCTACTGAAGTACAGGGAGAGGGAGAGAGGCAAGATGGTATTGGAAGGAGTAGGAGAGAGGAGGAGTGGGAGTGCTGTGGAAAGAGAACTGCTGGAAAGCAGGAGTCTGGATGTTTTATTTGGTCTGGTACCAAACAGGCCTTGAAGGCTTTGTCCATAGCTACTTGAATATCACTGACTTCGTTAAGTTTCCAACTTCTGATGCTTCTCTTTCACGTATACTCCTTTTTTGTCGATAGGTGGATATCATAATTTTGCCCTCCAAGAAGAGAGAATTTGAAATGGTGGATTAAAATCTAGCTCTTCAGCTCATATAGTTTTGAATAAAGTATTCCTGCAAAACAAAGGTATTTAATGCTTTCATATCATGCATCTAATTAACTTGCTTAAATACCCTGTCATGGTATACTGCCCTAGCACAGGATACACTTAACAATTTGGTTCATTTAATTACATGTCGGGAACACCGAAGAACAGTATTGCCACAAACTTAGAAGTTTGAAGTGTCTGTTTGTCAAGAAGAGAGGAAAAACTTTTACATGGTTTTCTCTAATATGACAAATTTTTTTTAGTCTCAGAAATTGTATTATTTATACATCAGGTGAGCACCATTGGAACCAGTCCAGCTATCAGATATGCTGTAACTACTGCAGGTCCTTCAGGACAGTATCTTTAAGATTTCTCTGCTAGCAACAAGGAGCATGTCAAGACATGCTTGTGTGTGCTGGTTTGTCTGTATTTCTGCTGTATATATGAACTCATAGTCACTCTTTTTGAAAATGTCCGTCTTTTCAAACTTTTCTTTTTGGCTTGCAACATGAAGACATCTGTCTTGTGTTTGGTTTGCTTTCCAAAGATTTCCATATTTCCGAAGAAGACCTGACAATGAGACTGTGGCTCCATGATCTTTAATACTGGATCTAAGAATTTCTGTCATCTGTGGCAGTGGAAGTTTGACCTAGATTTCATGTGAACCACCAGTTGTACCCATTCTGAATCAGCGTGACAATTCCTGTGCAAACCAGCATTCATCAAGGGACTAATGCACCGTATCCCAGAGTGCGTTTTGTCCATTTTAGTTCATTTATTTTGTTTGTTACTTATGTTTATGCTATGTTGCATATAGGTATATGAATGTTAATTGCATAGGTATATGGATGTTAACCCTGCTGCCTTGTGGGGATGATTCCCAAGGAAGACGGCTTTCTGATTTTAAAAGGTTACTGGGAGCCACCACTGTGACTGGGGAATAAGAATTTACAATGTGGAGAAGGCAGATGACTGGAGATGACAGGATTTGTGGACACGGTCTTTGGGATGGAAGGTTGGCAGGCTAACACTCCCTTGGGTATCCATCCCATTTCCAGTCAGTGAAATTTTCCCTTCAAGCCAAGGGACCCCCAGACAAGTGCTGTCCGACGCTTTCATTGCATGTGGTATTTGCGGATGCAGTGGAGTCGCAGACTGGTGCAGTCACAACATAAAGGGGCTGCTATTTCCCTGGCTCATGCCCGGTTCCTTAATCCCTAATGCAACAGTTGAGATTAGAAGCATGAGTAATGCTTACCTGTTTTCTAGAAGCTGCCAGGGAGATGGATAAAGGCCGTTGCTCTTTTCATTAAAATCTCTTTGGAGTACCAACTGTCTGATTCAGTGCCAGCGTCTGCATTCTGAATATTGCTGTCATCTGGTTCAAGTATGAGTTTGGAACATGCATCACATCGCAGAGCATAGAGGTACATGGAGACAGGCCTACTGGCGTGATGAGTTTGGCCACGTGTGTCAGCCTTTCAGGGTGAGTTTGGGAAGCACAGATCCACGAATTGGGAGCAGTTTTCAACAATTCAAAAATTCTGTGTTCCCAGAAAATTACTTGTCCTACACCCACTTTCTGACTTCGGCCCACTCAGATGCAGCGGTCTGACCGCATTGTCCTCACGCTTTCCACTTTCTTAGGATGTGTGTATTGTCATTACACAAAACACGGTCCCAGATACTACCCAGGAATACACCTGGTATCTGCAATCTCCCAGCTCAGGCTGCAACCAAGCTCCCTGGGAGGCAAAGGGCATCGACTGTTGTTCCTCGAGGCTGACCTCAGATTCTTACTCTTTTCTCTGTGCTTGGTAACGAGTCTACCATAGAAGGGATTGCTCCTTTTTACTGAGGATTTCTGCATGGATGCTTTCTCCAGAAAGCCTCTGTGCAAACTGTTTGAGATCATGACAAATGGTGCCTGAAGAAAATGATAGAAAATCACTTTTGGGCCAGCTCTGCTGATCAGTAATGCTATGCCGTAGTTTAATGTTTGTTAAATGGTCAGATTTTGTGGAGATCTGCACACATGGAAGGAAAGATCCTAGGTAAAAGTATGATCAGATGAAAGAGAAAATATATTGTCCCAAGCTTGTACATCATGGAAGGCAGTGACAGCTAAGGACAGTGATCTCACAGCAATAAGAGTAAAAAGGCTAATATGAAAATATGGAGACAAATGATGACTCACAGACCGATACAAAAATTTCATTCCCTCTCAGAAATAAATTCTGCTGGAATCAGAGTAGCAGATTAAGAATTTTTAAATAACTTTAAATAACTTTCACATAACTTTAAACCTTGACTGTGGCTCTGTATTGCATTTTCTTTTTGCATTACATGCAACAGAATCCAGCATAAGAATCTCTCAACATTTCTTCCTCAGTAATTCACCATAGCCTAAAAAAGTTGAGTTTCCACACTTACCAGTATCAAAGTGGGTGAAACTATTGTGAAATGCTAAAATCATTGCATTTTCCTTGCATTCACCATCGGAAATGCTTTGCAGCCAGTGCTCCTCCAAGGGACTTCAAGTGAGACATTCTGTACCACAGCCCAGAAGTCAATGCCTAGAAAAGTGATTTCTTGACTCAGAGGGACTAGTCCTCTATCACTCAAGTACGGTGTTCACATTAAGACTTCAGTATTTAAAATGTATGAGTGTGGGAAACTGCAAGATAAATAAGGTCACTTTGTTGTAGCTACACTTGATGATAATGGCTTGTCATCTTTTGCTTCAAATGCGTGTAGCCTATGCTTGGCATCTTCCAAATTAAGAAAGTATGAACTGTGCCCTAAGATGACCACAATCCTATGTCTTGTTAAATTAAAATCACTACTGTGAATGTTGGGCTCACTCTGTTTTAATTGAGAACTAGTATCAGTGCAGCATGAAGTGACGAGCAGCTGAAAGCTTAGCGAGGGAACATACGAAGACAAGCAGCGTAGACTGGATTTCCTTGTTAACCAGGTCACAGATGGTACATCATGACGTAAGGAGTCAGAGAATTAATCCCAAGCTGTGTTTCAGGATAGTTTCTCTACCAAACCTATTTCACCCTCTGCACAGCTGAAGAGCATCTGGTAAGCAGTGAGAAAGGTGGCTTTGAGCAACTTCAGTCCATTCCTCTGATCCTGGGCCAGCTGGGGACTGTTTAGCCCTCTGTACAATTCAAAGAAGCCTAAGGCTGCACTTTCTGCTTTGTGCTGACACGTCTTCTTCAGAGAAGGTGGGGAGAGCAGGTGGTAGGGAGTAGGCATAGCCTTGCATGGATTCTCCTCTGTCTGGAACAGCAGAGCTGCAGGGCAGCTCTCTGCTTGCTTTTGTGCTGTTGAGGCAAATGTTACACCAAGTGCTGAGCCTGCTCTGCATGGAGCAATCAGTTAACTTCAGTTAACATTCTATTTATTTATTTTAGCATAAATGACTCTTGAGGGCTTCTGATCTAGATGGGTCATAAGTCAACAAATGCTTTATTTATTCCAGTATCATACCGTGTTGCTGCCCTGGGCTTGTTTCTGACCTTAGGCACTTTAAGTGGAGTTTCGATAGCTGAGCAGCTTTCAAAATCGGCAACTCAGACAAAAGAAGAAAAACTAACGAAGGCGCAGCACACTCGTTCTGCGTAGTTGTCTGACATCTGTAGCAGTTGATTGCTGGAGATGAGAAGGAAATAAATCTCCACTCTATGACTATACAGAGATCAGCAGCATTACAAAGCAGGGTCGTTTCACGTAATGGCCAAGGAACAGACACAAACTGATTTTCATTTGCATTGTAAATAATTTTGCACTGCTTTCCAGAGCTCTTCTAAGACAAGGAGTTGGGCTCAGCCCAAGATGCTTTCAGCTTTTCTTTCTCCAACTACGTAGGTTTAAAGTGCAAAGAATGTCTAAACCATCAAAAGGACTTTGCTTTAGTCTCTGACCAGAGACTCAACTCTGACCAACCATAGTAACAAAGTTTATTTACAAAATAAATTTTGCTGGAGAAGTTCAGCGACATCTTAGCAAGTCAAGCAGAAAAGGCTTACAATGTGTTAGCAGGCCCTTGCAGGAAGGGGAGAGTTAAGATAGTTGCTCTTTCCCCCTCTTTCATTTTTCTTTTCTTTTTTATTTTTAAAGCATCAGTTGCAAACAGAACAAAATTGCATGCTTTTTACTTACGTTGAACTTCCCTTCTATTAGCATTGTAAAGTCAGTCATGATACCAGTGCTGAAATGGAGGAATCTTAGCCGTTGAGATCAATGGGAGTCTGTTCATGTACGTGGGTAGACTTGAAGGAGAATCAGGCACCATATATCTCATCTATTATTCTCCTCTAAATATAGCCCATGCTGTTGCTCACCAGCTATGTGATGGGCTCATGTAAGCCGGGCAGCCTTCCAAGCTGATGTCATCGCATGGGACATCCTGCTCACCACAGTGGGGGCCTTGTCCAGCCAGCTGGCCCTGCCATTCCCCTGCATGTGTATCCTCCTGGAAGTGGGGGCAGCTTTTGCTACCGTATTCAGGATCTCTTCTCAAGGTTTTGCTTTCCCTTCCTGAAACAAGAATATTCTGAGGGACTTTGGAGTGTACTGGAAACCACTGGAATTGCTGGGAACAAAGTGGCCTGCTAGCTTCCTCCAGCCCAGATGTCAGGGCAAGTTTATTATAAACTCCCTACCCTCCTCATAGTAATTGCTGTCAGGAAGAGAGGTTGGAAAGGGGCCCAAGCAGCTCCTCCAAAGCCTATTCACAGATTGGCAGCCCCAAGTGTTCACTACTTATAAATTAAGCCTATAAAACCGTGCAGTTATTAAAAATAACCCATCTGGGTGTCTTTCTATTTGTTTTTCATTTTGAGGGGCATGGCAGGTATGTGTCACATTCTAATTTTTTGGCTAAGCAGTCTTTTTTTCAAGAGAACATGGTATGAATTCCTTGCATAATAACTTGACTCTAGGAGCTGGGATGCTAGAGAACAAAACTACTCCAGTTAGCATTCTCATGCAGCTGTGAAAATCAATTACCATAGGCATGGCTAGTGTTTCAGTATAGTCTCCTCTTGTCAAATGATCAGCTTGTACTGATTTTGCTCATCAGAAGAATGGTAATAGAAAGTGGTTGTCTGCCCTTTGTTAGCTACAAGCTTGCCTATATGAGAGTAGGAGACATACTTAAATCACCATTAAATAGCTTGATTTTTTACAGGAACTACTATTCAACCCAATGAAAAGCCTACAGTATAAGAATCAAAAAGCCATCTGGAGGACGATCTTGTGGAGATACTGTCTGTCGTGAGGCACAATCTCATGTATACAGTATGTGTATCTGGTCTCACATAAAATTGTTAATTTACAGAACATCACTCTGTAAAATTCAGATATACCCTTTCTTCTGGCAGTATTCTTAAAAAGTGTATTTTAAAACAAGGCAACCACCTATTCTTAAGTCAGAAATTTTCATGTCTGAGAAAGTGTAAACATATCCTAAAGATTAAGTCCTTGATCCTGCATTTGTCCTCAATTTCCTGTATCCTAGATATCCTTGATTTATCATAGATGCCTTTCACACACTGGAACGGAATCTTTTGTTGTGCATTTTGTTGACAGTCGAGGAGCAAGAGAACTGAGAGCATGAATTGTCTAGTGCTAGTTTAGGTATGTTTGGAGTAGGAGGAATTTTCCTACCATGACTTCAGTTCAGTAAGTTCTATCACATTGTTTCACTTGAGAAAACTCCATGAACAAACACAGGCTTTAGCAACCTCTAGTGTTTCAAACGTAGTGCTGTGATCTCGGTTTGCTCCAGAAGGATGTTGTGGCTGTGGTGAACCCCTGTAGGCAATCACATGAGCCACCAAAAAAAGAGCAGAAAAGTGAGAATAGAACAGGAAAATTGTGGGGAAGATGCCCTTGTATTGTAGAGGAAGTTGTGTAATTTATACTGAAATAAAGCAAAAACCAGAAAAACTAGAGGTGGCATTACATTTTCAGATGCGAAGAGTTGCAAAATCAAGAAATTCTTACAAATACATGCCGAAAAGTCAGCATATTTTCAGAATAAATATGTTAAAAATAGGTCTTAAAAGTTCATCTCATTGAAGCATGGCTAAGGAAAAGGCAGAGAAAGCTAGTGATGTGTGGGATCTTTACTGAGAGAGAGTTAGTGGCCCAGGAGGAGAGGAAAAAAAAAATAACAGAAATGAATGTACGTGTTTGCCACTTCCATCCAGGAGTGTGCTGAGGAGAAGAAACTGTCGATGTTGCAAATGTCCTTAGGAATAATGGGTTTTGGTCAGCAATCAGGACTCTGACAGAGTGCCGCAAAGCGAGTAACGATGAAGAACTCTCCAAAGGGTAGCCTCTACTTTGCTGCATCAATAGAATATAGGCATTATATTTACTGATTTTAATGTGTATAGACCACAAGCAGTGAGAGAGCTCAGTATCAAGGGATTTGAGAGTGCTCCATTCTGACATATACTTGGATACTCCTATCTGCTCCTGCTAAGACTATCTTCTATTCCGTGAGTCCTGTAGCCCATTGTTGCCATCCCCTTGCGTTGTAGGCAAATAAAGGGTAGGAGTGCTTTTCATGCAGAGTGCAAGTCAGCTTTCAGACTTTTTCATTCTCACTTCTGTGCCTGCCAGCACTTTTCTTCTTTTTTTTTTCCCACTCCTTTCCTGTCATGCCTTTTTTTCACACAGTCGGTGCATTAATCACTATTCATTGTACACAGGAGGTCTGAGACGGTACAACTGGATCACTCAAGGTGAGCACAGCCGGTCTTACCTGAATACTTTGTCTGCAAGTGTCTTGAAATCCTTGTAAATGAAAAGCAGCCTTCACTCTGTTACAGGTTGAAGAGTTACAGCTGACAATAATCACTACGTAGGATGTACACACCCCATCAATCAATCCCTCAGTTTGTTGACAAAAATGCTAGGTATGGTAATTTACTGTTTAAATATTGTGAAATGAGCTGATGGTTGCAGCAACTCCTCGTCAGCAGGTCTTGTATCACACACATGAACAAAATGTCACAATTGCTTCTAATTGGCAACCTTGTTGACAATCTCAGCAAAGGCTCCGGGTAACATGGGCAGAGAAACTTGACTGTTCTCTTATCACAAGAATGTGATTCCTTGGTAGAGACATGTGGAAAGCTGTCAGTGCTGTCATCCATGCTCATCTTCACCTGTGCTTAAAAATCTTCAACCTCCAAAATGATTAGTGGCTCGGTGAGAGGAGAAGGCAAAAAGAGAGGAGAAAAAGGTTTGAATGAGTTATTGTGCATATAAATCTTATGTGTAAAGTTCATTCATGTACTTGAGCATTGCTTGTTTTTAGCAGAACACAGTATGCAGTGTGAATGAAGTTTTTAATCTTGAGCACTGAGCTGGAACAGTCTATATATATATATATTTTACAGCTACACAGTCACTAAGTCTTTAGGAGCAATGAATACTGAACACTTCTAGAAATCGAGCTGTTTACTTGACCACATCTGAAAATATCAGCCAGCAATGACAGCATACCAGCTTTGGCAGCAAACCACATCACTAGATTCAGGTGGGAATCCAAGATCTGCTTCAAAGGCCATTAAGCCTTTGAATTTTGGATCAGGCCTCTGTTAGTCCCAGGGAATCTAACCTGGAATAGAACCTTTTGCCACGCTCAGCATTGAAGTTAAACTAGCTTAAACTTGCTTGGGTTTGGTAAGATGCCCTAAGCCTTGCATACACTCACTGATACGGATCTTGCATCCACATATACATTGCCTCTCAATTTGGCCATGGAGTCAAAAGTAGATGCTATCTGCTTTACTCTCCTACCTGCTGGGATACAGAAAAGACTAACAGAAAAGCAACATTAGGGAGCACGTAAGTTAAACTAGTGGGTAACTCTCAGAGAATCAAAGCAGACAAACTTGTCTTTCTGGAAAGTGCAGCTTTTTTTTTTTTTTTTAAAAGCATAACACATTCTAACATCTTGCCAGATTGAAAGTGGGGAAGACAGGTGATAATTTTTGAAGAGCTTAGGAAATGTCTGGTGATGCTAACCGTAAGCTTCTGTGGCTGCTACACAGCAAGACTGAAATGATCACATTGATTCTACACATTTTGTAGAATACACTGAAATCTTTTTCATTTCCTGCTGGCATGGAGAAGGGAGGGAAGGTGGGGGGAGAGGAGAGGAGAGGGAGAGGAGAGGAGAGGAGAGGAGAGGAGAGGAGAGGAGAGGAGAGGAGAGGAGAGGAGAGGAGAGGAGAGGAGAGGAGAGGAGAGGAGAGGAGAGGAGAGGAGAGGAGAGGAGAGGAGAGGAGAGGAGAGGAGAGGAGAGGAGAGGAGAGGAGAGGAGAGGAGAGGAGAGGGAGCTGTTGACTCAGGGCTGTTTCCTCCAGCAGTAGAACATGACTCTCTGAAGATTTACTTTAATATGTTCCTGTGGCATAGAAGGTTCTTTCTTTATTGTTCCATTTGCATGTAGATTAACCTAGAAGCAATGTATTAATAAATGACAACACAAAATAATAGCTAGGCAAATCTAAAGGAGTTGTAATTTCTTTTCAAACACACAGCAACACGCCAAGTTGTTTATTCACACAGATTGTCTGTTATTTTACTACATTATTATGTGCTCTGAAATGAGGAGATAAGTAGTGGCAGAGAGAACAGCGAACTCATCATAATTCTACTTCTGAACAGGCAGTGGATGAAGTGTGATATTTAGACTTGTCTCGACCTTAATAAATTCTCTCTCTGAGAATTGCGTGAAGTCATCTGGCCTCATCCCTCTTTGAAATTTGTATTCCAGAGACAGAAAGATTGGTGAAATTGGTAGCTTTGTAGTATCTTAACCACTTTTAAGCAAAAATATCACTGGTTTTGTTTATTTCAGCATTTAGGCTTCTTGCTAAAATTAGAGAACTTTGATTTAAAACAAATGGCTGTCATCTATGATGGATTATACCTTCTTCTCACTGTTCCTGTAAGTCAAACGGTGTTGGCATGAAGTTCAAAGACAAAGTTCAAGTGGCAAGTTACAGTTACAAGACTGAAGTCCGTTTCTTAAAAATTAGAAGAAAAAAAACCACACCTCAAAACACAAAATACAAGATGACTTAGGAGACACAGAGCACTACCATGGATTTAGCTGAGAGCACCTGGCAACTGTTTTTCTTAATTTTAAGACGAGTTCTTGGGGATAGGATAATAATTTGTCACGGTAATGGAGTCACACAGAAGATCTTCCCTTATAAACAATACTGACTTTCACACAACGTATTTATTGGAGAGGTTTACTTCAAAATCAACGGCAGGCCAGGACCTGCCATCTCTGTTGCAGTAGGCAAGAACATCAGTCTTTTTATATCTCAACACAGATTCCAGTTCTGACTGGTAAACGAGATGTTACCAAAGCAAGTAAATGAAACATTATTACAAGTAAGTAGTGCTACACATGAAGAATGTATAATTCGTTGACTCAAATGGTCTTTATTTTTTCACTACTTCCGCAGCACGAATGGCTGTGCGAGTGGACATTATCAAATGAATATGGCCTGAATGAATATTATAACTGAAATGAAATTTATATTATCACTGTGAAATTAAATATTATCAGTGTGTTCTTAGAAAAGGACATCCATATCTATCATTCAAAATGCTTACATTTAACTAAATGGTTACTAAATTAGGACCAAATTGCAATACTCCACCTTATACTCAACAGTAATGAATCCCAGAGTAGTCTTGATGAAATGAGTGGACTGATTTGGAGTAAGAGCAATGTGATTAAGGACACGAGTGTCATTAAAACTCAATTCAGTTAAGGACAACAGAACACAGAACTCACACTATCAGATGTCTTAAGAGTGATTTTTTGTTTGTTTCCCGCAAACATATGACAGCAGTGTACCATTTGCCTTTGCGCCATCTGCGTTTCCTGTTTTGAACTCCATGTCTATATAGTATTCTTTCTTCTACAGGACCAGCTAAACAAAACAGTGTATGCGTCACTGCTATTTGGTTTCATTGCTGCTGAGGATATTTGAAACCTGACTAAGTCTGTATGCGTGTATGAGTGCATGTGGCGGAGAAAGAAGGGTGCCATGCAGATCTGGAAAATTTCCATATTCTTTTCAATCAGATATTAAAGAATGCTTGAGGATTTTAACTTTACAAGTAATGGCAGAATTTAATCACTTTGTATACAAAGGCTCCTGATTAATTAATTCATTACAAAGGTATCTCTTTAACTATTACAGTAATCATTCATACTGAAAGCTGTAGCACATTTTCTTGGTCCTACAAAATTCCAGAGCATAAGCAGAGTGCTGAGCAGCAGGGAAACATAGAAATTTACAGCAGGACAAGAGGTGGGCAAGAGGCTGGGACGGGACACAGCTGGCACAGCTGACCCAAAATGACCAAAGGGATATTCCATACTCTATAATGTTGAGTGGGTGGATGCTTAGCTGCTGGCTGGTGTAAACCCACAATAATGAGCTAACAGAATTTCATACGGAACTTAATTTTGGAAAGCAACAAGCACCTTATACAAGACCTGGTTCTAGGAGACAACGCTGGTCTGAAGCAATTGAATCTGATCACTTTGGATTATATGACATACAAAAACAGATTTTCAGTTTTATAGGAAGCAATTTTGAGAAACTGGGTACAAATTGGTGATATTGACCAGGAAGAGCAGCTTAAGGATTTGAGTATGAGCAGAATTGCATGAGGCTTAAGTCCAACCACTACCCAGAGCCAGAATTCCAAGTAAAGGACAAAAAGATTGCTAGGAATGGGCTACTAAAATGAATAAATACATCAGACAGGATGTTAAAAGGGCAAACAGAATTGGGGTACAAAAAGACTGTGATAAGCTAAGAGGGCTCTGTCTTGAAGGTTAGAAAAAAAAAAATTAGTTAAAAAGGCTAATTAGGGTTTACCTTGGAAGGAAATTAAAAAAAAAAAAATGTTAATGATTTCTTCACCAGCTGTACAAGAGAGGAACAAGGGAAGAAACACAGGCTGAGAAAAGAAGAATGATTAAAGATGAATAAGGGAATGTCCTATGTACTAAATTGATACTTTAGTTTTTAGTAGAAATGAAAATTATGAGGCTAATGACAGGGTATCTAATCAGGAATGAGAGTAGGAATGTTAATTTCATTACCATATTCAAAGTACAAATAGAGTTTGGGCTGCTGGCTGCGGTGAGATAAGGGAAGAAGGAGAGAGAGGGAAAAAGGGACCAGCTAAAACACTGAAAGAAGCACACATTAAATTACAAGTTCAGTAGCAGACATTGTTAATTACTCTACCAGTTTGGGAGCGTGTGGTGGAAAGATGAGAGAACCTGCCCTCCGACTGGAGATAGCAGAAGAGAAAGAGCTAAACTGTAATGTGGTTTTCTTCATCAGAGGTGCATACTAGGTCAGTCTGACATAATTTACATTTGACAAAATAACTTTCTTGTAAGATAAGAGTTAATGTCATGTTTCTAAGAGTATAGATGATGGTAAATCATTTGGTACTTTACCACACAGGAAATTATTGTTTAAGGAGTTCGGGAAGGGTGTTAATATAGGAACTGGAAGATAGAGAAGGCAAAAACTAAGCAGAAGGCTGAGTCGGCATATAGTTAAAAGGAAGTCCCCAAGATGAAATTCTCACCAGCGGCATTGCGTACCCATCAGTCTTAGGACTGATCCTGCATAGTGTTGTCGTTAGTGAGAGAACAAGGTATGTGCTCATGAGATTCTAGCTGACTGCCAGATGAAGATACTGCTGAGGACTAACTGACTACACAGAAAGTATGACCTCCGAGACAGAGCAGCAGTAGTGGGCTTGCACAGTACAAAGCACACAGGCATCCACGTAGTAACTGCTGACAAAAGTGTTTTCTAAAAACTGGATGTTTATCAGTTGGAGGTGAAAGAGAAGCGCATGAAACAGGATAAAATAGCCAACCAAAGAATGTCAGGCTGCGACATGGCTGCAGAAAGAGAAAAAAACAAGTCTGGACTTTATCATTTTCACTGAATACGAGGAAGTGCTGCTGCCTTCTACTTTATACAAGGCATTGGTATGAGCTAGGGTAGAATATTTTACATAGTTCTAGTCATTTGTGTTCAAAATGTATTTTAAAGTGGAATGGAGACAGAAAGGGGCTGTTGGAATGATACAGATAATGAAGAATCTTATGGGAGGAACAGAAATCTGGCAAAGGGCTGTTTCAGATAAACAAACAAACAAATAAATAAATAGTGAGTAAAACTAGAAAATTTATCTATGTTTCTAATCACAAGTGCTGTGAAGCTCTCTTTCAAACAACAGGGATGAGAAAAGAAGAACTATACTTGATCCAAGACAGACTATGGAAACTTATTGAAGGGCTGTATGTGCCAGCAAAGGATGAATTTAGGCACAGAAATCGTGTCAGTCTAGTTAGTACCTTCCTAGCAAGTTCTTGACAGACAAAAGCAAAATTGCTTTATTTTTGATGAGGAGATATACACCATCTTTTTACAGTGGTACCACTAAGTTATTAAAAGCTCTCGTGCTTCTGGGCACTTGAGCACTGTGCCAAGATAATACAATTCAACTGCATCTGGACCATACTGGCTCACATTCAGTCAGCACCAATACTTCTCCAGTCTACTTTCCCACTTCCAAATCAGGGGCTAGGACAAAGAGAGAGAGCTTGGGTGCATCCATACCACTCCTGGGAAGGACACATCATCCGTGGGACGTGCAGGAAAGATACAAGGGATCAATGTGCAATGTCAAGGCACATAACTGAATTTGTGTTCATCCACTGTATAGACACACTAACTCAGAAGGGAGGTGCCTTAATCTGAGGTAATTTAGTTCATCACTAGATTTGAAAGCACTTTAAGCATATTAACTTCATACCCTTTGCTATTTATCTCTTCTCTCCTGACCATCTTTGCATTCTGGGTATGACAATCCTTCGTTGGGCCTCCAGGAATATTTCTGTGAACATCTGAAAGATGTGCAGCTTTCTTCCCACTCTGTATTAGCTGTGTTCTGTCTGTTCTTGACAACGCAGAGCAAGAGGTCTTAGATCTCCCCCAGCTCCATCTTTCAGCAGAGGGAGATACAGGAATGTTTTCCCTGCTCTTCATCCTGCCTTTGCATTCGAGACATGTTGCAGGGAGTCCTTCTGTGTCTGCTGCGGTGGAAAGAATAAGTCATAGAATCACAGAATGGTTTGGATTGGAAGGAACCTTATAGATCATCTAGCTCCAACCCCCCTGCCATGGGCAGGGACACCTTCCACTAGACCAGGTTGCTCAAAGTCCCGTCCAACCTGGCCTGTCACTGAAGTCTTTTCTATCACAGTCTCTTCATAAGTATTACAACTTGGCTGTCTTTTGATTCACTTTTTTTGCTATCCATTTTCCACCTTCAGTGCAAATGCTTGTCTAGTTCACTTATTTTAAATGTTTAAAACTCGTGAGTCAAGCTCTTCCGACACATTATGGGATTAAGGCAAGCTGAAAAGCAAAATAAAATCTTGGAGCTGTTTGCCTTTAGTTTCAGAATTCCTTCAGGACACAACACCAAGCCATGAAAGCTGAAGCTCTATTTATGCATTTTTCCTCTTTTTAATAAAGAGACAGTCCTGTTCAATCACTTGCCTAGAGCAATGGACACTTTCAAATAGGGCATCAAGTACTGCGACATTTCCGGATCAAACCGCAAAAGCTGGTGCTGCCAATTGAATCCTTCTGAAATTTTCAGACTGAAGAGCAAACGCAGAAAGCAGAAGCAGCTCAGTAACCCTGGTGCCCCTAGAGTGTAACAGGCAAAGGAGTAAATGCAGCTTGCCTGAGCAGGCAGCCTCTGGGTGAAAAGAGCACAGCCACGTCCTGTCCCTTCCTGCCTGTGCAGCTGACTGAAGGCGACACACAGGGAGTATACTGAGAATA
The DNA here is from genome assembly GCF_030867145.1 of Opisthocomus hoazin. Taxonomy (NCBI): domain Eukaryota; kingdom Metazoa; phylum Chordata; class Aves; order Opisthocomiformes; family Opisthocomidae; genus Opisthocomus; species Opisthocomus hoazin. The sequence goes on from NC_134417.1 coordinate 32,438,974, forward strand.
TTATTCCAGCATAAATGAGACTTATCTCAGGTTAACTTTTATCCCGGTCTCTGAACTAGGTTACCCGTGAGACAAATGTAACATTGTCCAAACCAGGTTTCTAAAATTCTTGACATTTGCTGTCACTTGTACCTTTCCACAGAGATCTGAAGTAGATATTCTTTTAAAACCGTAAAATCAATAAATTAGGTATGCCATTTGTTCATGAACCGTGGGACTGATGCCGACTGAGCAATCTGGTATCAGCTGAATATGGAGCTACAAATAACAGACTTTTCTTCTGTTAAAACACATTTCACATTCAAATATTTCTGTTGCCTGCTGAATCTGTTTGGAGGTGATACATGAAATGTACCAACAACAAATTAGTGTAAAACTATATTAACATAAATATCTTTACTCACATAACTATGGCATCTCAACCCCATTTTGTATACACTGTCACTGAGGAGAATCAGGTGATTACCCTACCATAAGGTCCTTTTATTCTTCTTCGTGAATTGACCTCCCAGTTGGTAATGGGTAATGGGTATTCTGACTTCACTATATCTGCCAGTAACTGGATGAAGGGCAGTTTCACACACATCACCTTAGTATTCATTTCGGGTAATAACTTCTGATTTGAGGAAGTCTGAAATTAAAGGTTACCAAACCAGGACAGTTGTTCAAATGTACACATCTTTTAAGCTGGAAATTTTTAGGATTAATTACGTCTATAGAATCTCATCCTAAAAGCTCATTTGCTGTGAAAAAGAGGAGACTCTCGTCCTTGAAGTGAAGTTGGGGATAACGGATTAAATATTTTGTTTACTGTTTTTATTAGCTATTAGAAAGATGGTATGACTATTTTAGCTACATTCGTGTGTCCAACGAGTTCCCTCAAATAATTTTTACAACAAATGCAAAATGGTTGCAATGGAAATTTTCAATCCAACTTAAAAGTAGAGCGGCTCTAAAAAAACCTAAACGACAGGATTCAGTGTCTGCAGTGAAAAAAGGAGAAATTCAGCGGTGACACAGTATTTGACAGTAGATGTTAATCAGCCTGTACGAACAATATGACCTGTCCAGCCAATCAACGTGAGTAATTGAGGACTAGCTAAAGGATGAGAGATGTCTCTTAAAATGTATGAAATCGCTGGTGCTATGGCTACACTTGTAGGATGACTAGGGTTTTAGCAAAAAGACAAATCTGTGAGGAGAAAAAAAAATGGTTTAGCTGATCATAGAGCAAGTTCTTCAGTGTTGCTGCTACAAATGGTCTAAATCTTAAGGGTGTTGTGCAGGATTTTTTTTCACCAAAAAAAATCTATCTGCAGAAAGATTTTCAGTGATCATATTATTTGACTGGTTTCAGTTTTCTTGAGAACTAATATGGCTGTAAGATTGATCTTTGCTAGATGATTAATAAATTTTTAACTATATAGCTGAGTTACCTTGATATTATATTCAGTTAACTTCCTGGACTTCCATTTCAGTTTTATCCAGCAAAGGTACAGAAATACAATTTTGTACTGTTTAGGTATGCTTATGCAGGTACCCATCCTTCTGTTGGTGTCATTCTCAGATTTTCATGGTTAATTGTTCAGAATTAGGAGGAAGGGTTAATTAAAACACATCTGTCGTACCAAAACAGAAACATGCAGAGTCAAAAGTATTATCAAGTTTCAGAAACGTAGATTGGTTTTGGCAACTTCAGTAAATAAACAATCAGGAATTTAAAATAAGATTTCACAAAGTTAGAATGCTAATTCATGCTAAATGTGTAGTAAGTTGTTTTCTTTCCCTTGGAAAACAAAGATAGTGTTGTAAGCACCTATGACTAACACGGCTCATTTACATACGTTTCTGAGTTTTTGGCTATTAAATTGCAAAGGCTTTGGGGATTCGTAAGAGCGGGGAATAGACTGTATAACCTACTGCCTCACAGGTTAAGATGGGAGGAATTGAAGCCTTGCCATCCAGTGTCTCTGGGTAGAGAAAGGGTGACTCTTCCTCTCCAAACACTGGCCGACAGGTTTAGCATTGCGTGGGTAGGGATCGGCTGGAATCTCACCAGCAGGTGGGAGGCTGGGCAACAAAGGCAGAAGGCCCAGGTCCGTGTTTGCAGAAGATTGCCTAAGAAAGCATGGGATGTCTGAAAGAGATCAGAAGAAAAAATTAACTAGAGACAGCTCTTTACTCAGCAAAAAGGCTGCATATGTTCTACTGTCTATTTTCAATACAGTAAACAATTTGTTTATTTGGGAGAAGACAAAGAAATTCCTATTCTAGTCCCCTTGACACGACTCTAAACATTCCCTAAGTTCACAGCCAAGGAACATATTTTTTATAAATCCTCCTTATGTTTATGTGCAGTTTGCGTTATCATTTGTAAAATATATTCAACATGCTATTTGCTTTATTCTGAAATTTCAAGACCTTTCTGTGGCTTTTCCATGCCCTAGAAATTTCACATACAAATCATAGGAAAAAAGGCCAATCTTCCCCTGTTTTCCTGTTCAGTGTTCCAAAGAAAATGGAAGAAAGTTGCCAATTGCTAATGTAAACTTCTACACCAGCTCATCCCAACTATCTCACCTGGTAGACCTGTATCGAAAAATGGCAAATACTTGCCAACTGAACATACGATTTGGTTAAAATGTTGTCACTTGTGTAGATTAAGTTTAGGTCTCAAAGGCAAGTGTATAAATCTAAAGATAAACATATGAACTTATTTAAATTCCATTAAAGTCCCCATGCCCAGTTTTTCCTGTTGGCTAGATCTCCGTGTCTCTCAAATTTGACTCTGAACTGATCGTTGAAAACCTTCAAAAAAGGGTGAGCAGGTGCATTTTCTGTCTTTGTTTCTCTTTTTTGAAGGAGCAAGGGCATTGTGCCCCTTCATTGGGTCTTATGATATGGAACACATAAGATCAGAGAGCTGTAGTTTGGGAAGGGAACAGGAAACCCGGTATCCCAGATGAAAATATGGAGTGATGTTGCACCTTGTAAGAACACAGTTGCTACACTCGTTGTCAGGACTTCGTAATCCACCTGGGATGTGGGGTCATCCTGCTCCAGAGGAACCTTGCTCCATTCATTGATGAAGTGCAGGATTTAAGTGCATGTCTGACATGTGAATATGACCCACAATTAGATTTTTTTACAAATCTTTAGATTTGGAGAGTCCACTGGAAAATTCACAAGCTGCCTATTTTCACCTTTACATGCCAAAATATTTTCAAAATTCTGAACCTGAATGCCAAATTCAGTTACCTACATTACTTAAAAGCCCGACTTTCATATTTGTCAAGTAATACGAGGTGGGCACTTCTAAAATGTGGCTTCTTTCTCAGGGGCTTAAATTTAAGCTGAAGAATTCAAGTTTGCAAGTATTGCAGTCTGGTCTGTAGACATACACACATAGTCACACATGCTTATTGGGGACCATGCTTTTGTTTCGGGTGTAGTTATTCTGCAGTGTCGTATTATGTAAAAGTTGCCTTGCTGGCTTGTCTACAGCTTTTTTTCTGCTTTAAACAATCATGGCATATGGAATGGAGTATTAAAAGTACAGCACAATAGAAGTGAAAACAAATGGTGTTAATGTCATAGCTCCGTTTTATTGGTATAATTAAAATCTGCTTAGAACACGCCTGTTCATTAAACATTTCTATTTCTGTTCTCCTCTTATTAGTGCAATTTCATGGAGAGATGTCACTCACATTGGCTCTTAGGGGAACAGTTTTCCCCTCCACTGTGAAGTTGAACATGGTGAGCGGTGATTGCTGCAGAAGAGTCACGGGACTCTGTGGGGGAGCGGATAGCCAGCCCCCCTATGCCCTTTTCGAAATGCTCACTTAAGGCCGTGGGCAGCTGTGCAGGATGCTATGGCGGTATTGGTAGGTGAGGTTACTTCCAATAATTTCTCTCCAGCTGCTTTTAAGTGGAGTTTTCATGTAGCTTACTGATTCCCCAGCCCTTGGAGGAGGAACACGTAAGTGTTCCTTAGTCCACTTGTGCCAAAATGAGCCCAGTTAGCTCAAATAACTGGTATGTTATACGTCTTTGCTCTGGCTGACATTGACTAAGGGGAATTACTCCTGGTAAATGCAGTTCCCCTAGCAGATGTAAGAGTTAGTGTTTTCGGGCATAAGCAACTACCACAGGAAAGAGGACAGAACAGGACACTTATTGACAGCCCAAGTGTTTATTTTACTATTATGATTTATTAGTCAAGAAATGCCATTTGTTCAAAATTTAGAGAGAAAAAGGCAAATGTGCACTGTCATTAATTAAATATTTCTGGAGGAACTTGGGATTTTGTTTAGTATCTCTTTTTTCTCTAAGAAATACAGTTCTGAATCTACCCTCTCTAAATATGGTAGATGAGTTAGTTCAGTTATTGCCATATAAAAATCGTGCAAAATCAGAACACTGTTCATATAATCCTTCTTATCACTATAGGAATGTTTCAGCTGATGTTTAAAGACCTATTAGAAAACCAAGAGCTGGCAATTTATTTAAAGACTGCTTATAGCAATTGCCTTAATATTATCTACCACTTGGACTGGAAAAGTCACTAATGGAGCTGAGTAAAGAAATAATTCCTTTTTCTGTTTTAATTGCAATCAGTAAGTCTACATTCTTCTGCCAGCCACAGAGTGGATAAAACACTAGAAATTCCCCTCCCACCCCTCAAAGAGATAGGAATATTCCTCCTCTTTCAATAAATTTCAACTCATTTCTGTATGCAATTCAATTCAATTCCATTTCAATACCTTCACATAAAGAAGGCAGGATGTAGGCTGGACATAGAAACGTACACCCACATACACCTTTCAATCAGATTACCTTGGTATATTCCCCTTTAATTGTTTGGTGGCCTCGTTGAACACCTCTCGGCTTTGCATACCTCCTGGGCTGGCAGAGCGAAGATGTACCAATTATACTTTACCTGTTTACACTTTCTCCTCTGAGTTATTGTTATGAAATGAGTAAAGTAGTTTCCGAGGCTTGGTGTGTGTTTGTTTTGTTTTATTTAATGTTTTGAAAACCATAAATCTCAGATATGACTCAAAGATTAATTAAATGTCTTGCCTTCAAAATTAAGAAAGGTGGTTTGTTATTTGCTATTGTCTGTAGTCACTAAGTAGCGGTCTGGCCCATGAAATTGCTGCGCTTTTTTTGATTCACTCTGACAGATGAGAATAGTTGCTTGCAGCTGGCAGTCGTTAGTTTTGATGAAAGTGTCGTGCAGGGGTTAAAGATATGCTGGAATCAATTTGCTCAGATTAGATTTAACAAAAGAAACAGGTATGGTATGCCGTAAAGCATATACCTTTAACGCATAGGCCAGGAGTTCTCTGTGCAGGAGAAGAGAGGAGTTGGGTGAATGCTTTGGTCCAGATGGCACTGGGATTAAGGAAGTGTGAAGGGAAGATAATGAAGAACTGTTTATGATTTGTCATAGAATAAAAGTTAAAAAAAAAAAAATGCTGGTGACCATTACCAACCATGGAAAATAAAACAGGTAGGATTTTGTTTTCAGAGAGGGACTATAAAGGCCCACAGCTCATATAGGAAACATCTGTTTTCAGAAGAAATCTGACTCTAGTGTTGACCAGGAAGTTCACAGGGCTCACACAGAATCACAGAATGGCTGAAGTAGGAAGAGACCTCTGGAGGTCATGTAGTCCAAACCCCCTGCTCAAGCAGGACCACTTAGAGCTGGTTGCCCAAGACCATGTCCACATGACTTTTGAATACTTCCAAGGAGGGAGACTCCACAACTTCCCTGGCAGCCTGTGGCAGTGCTTGGTCACCCTCACAATAAAAAAGTGTTTCCTGATGTTCAGAGGGAACGTCATGTGTTTCAGTTGATGCTCATTGCGTCTGGCCCTGTCATTGGGCACCACTGAGCCTGGGAGCTTGGCTCCAAACTCTTTGCACTCTCCTGTCAAGTATTGTTATACTTTGATTTTAAGATTCCCCCTGAGCCTTCTCTTCTCCCCATCTCAGGCCCCATCTGGACTACTGTGTCCAGTTCTGGGCTCCCCAGTTCAAGAAAGATGAAGAGCTACTGGAGAGAGTCCAGTGGAGGGCTACAAGGATGAGGAGGGGACTGGAACATCTCCCCTACGAGAAGAGGCTGAGGGAGCTGGGCTTGTTCAGCCTGAAGAAGAGAAGGCTGAGAGGGGACCTAATAAATGCTTATAAATATCTGCAGGGTGGGTGTCAGGAGGATGGGGCCAAGCTCTTTTCAGTGGTGCCCAGTGACAGGACAAGGGGCAATGGGCACAAACTGAGGCACAGGAAGTTCCGTCTGAACATGAGGAAGAACTTCTTCACTCTGAGGGTGACGGAGCACTGGAACAGGCTGCCCAGGGAGGTTGTGGAGTCTCCTTCTCTGGAGATATTCACGACCCGCCTGGACAAGGTCCTGTGCAGCCTGCTGTAGGTGACCCTGCTTCGGCAGGAGGGTTGGACTAGATGACCCACAGAGGTCCCTTCCAACCCCTACTATTCTGTGATTCTGTGATTCTGTGATTCTCCAGGCTGAACAGTCCCAGCTCTCTCAGCCTTTCCTTATCAGAGAGATGCTCCAGTCCCTTAATCATCTTTGTGGCTCTTCGCTGGACTCTTTCCAGTATGGAGCCCAGAACCGGGCACAGCACTACAGGTGTGGCCTCTCCAGTGCTGAGTAGAGGAGACGGAACACCTCCCTCGACCTGCTGACACTACTTGGCCTAAAGCAGCCCAGCGTATCATTAGCCTTCTTTGCCATAAGGGTACATAGCTGACTCGTGTCCAATTTGGTGTCCATCAGGACCCCTAGGTCCTTTTCTGCAACGCTGCTTTCCAGCTGGGTGTCCCCCAGCATATACTGGTGAATGAAGTTTTTCCTCACCAGATGCAGAACTTCACACTTCTCCTTGTTAAATTTCATGAGGTTCTTGTTAGCCTGTTTCTCCAGCCTGTGAAGGTCCCTCCACATGGCAGCACACTCCTCTGGCCTCGTGTCATCAGCAAACTTGCAGAGGATACACTCTGCCTCATCATCCAGGTCATTAATGAAGATGTTAAATGGGATTGGACTTGGTATGGACTTCTGGGGTACACTGCTAATTACTGGCCTCCAGCTGGACTTGAAGCCACTGATCACCATGCTCTGGGCCAGCCATTCAGACAGTTTTCAATCCACTTCACTCTCTGCTCATCCAACTCATACTTCAACAGCCTCTCTATGAGGATCTTATGGGAGACAGTGTCAAACGCCTTACTGAATCCAGGCAGAAAATATCCACTGCTTTCTCCTCATCTGCCAGGCCACTCATTTCATCATAGAAGGTTATTGGGCTGGTCAAGCATGGTTTCTTGGTGAAGCCATGCTGATCACTCCTGACACCTTTCTTGTCCTTCGTGGGCCTGGAAATGGTTTTCGGGGTTAACTGCTCCATCATGTTCCCAGGGCTTGAGGTGAGACTGACTGGCCTGTACTTCCCTGGGTCCTCTTGCTTGCCCTTCTTGAAGATAGGAATGATATTTTTTTCCAATGCTCAGGCACCTCTCCCAGTTGCCACAATCAATCAAACATTATCGAGAGTGGCCTCACAATGACAAAGCCAGCTCCCTCAGTGCTTGTGGGTGCGTCCCATTAGGGTACATGGACCCTATCCGGTTGGCTTAAGTATTCTCTGACCTCTTCCACCAAGAGTGTGTCTTCCTTGCTCTAGTCTTTCCCCTTGGTCTCTGGGGCCTGGAATTCCTGAAGGCCAGTCTTCCTAATAATAATGGAATCAAACAAGGCATTGAGTACCTCAGCCTTTTCCATGTCCTGTGTAATCAGGTCTCTTGTCCCATTCATCAATGGCCCCACATTTTCCCTAGTCTTCCTTTTGTCATCTATCTGCTTACAGAAGCCCTTCTTGCTGCCTTTGACATCCTTGGCCAGATCCAGTCCCACCTTGGCTGTGACTTCTCTAACCATATCTCTGCATGCTTGGACAGCTTCTCTGTATTCCTCCCAGGTTACCTATCCCTGCTTCCACCTTCTATGTATTTCTTTTTTTTTTTTTTTGAGTTTTGCCAGGAACTTCTTGCTCATCCACTCAAGTCTCCTGGCATTTGTGCAGGACTTCCTGCTCATTAGGATGGACTACTCTTGAGCTTAGTCACCTCGACCCTTGAATATTAACCAGCTTCCTTGGGCCCCACTTCTGTCCAAGCCCTTATCCCACAGGACTGTACCAAGCATCCCTGAAGAGGCCAAAGCCTGCTCTCCTGAAATCCCAGCTCTGTGGTCGTGCTTTTTGCCCTTCTTCCTCCTCTCAGAGTCTGAACTCCAACATCTTATGATCATTGCATCCATGGCTGCCTTTGACTTTCGCATCCCTGATGAGCCCCTCCTTTCCTGTTACTGTGTCTGCCCATAGCAGACATCCACTACAATGCTACCAATACCAGTCTGCTTTTCAGTCCTTATTCGTAAGCTCTCAGTTGGTTTATGATCCATCCCCAGGCAGAGCTCCATGAGCTCCAGTTGCTTTCTCACATAAAGGGAAATTCCCCCTCCTCATCTTCCTGGCTTAAACAGCTTCTATCCCTCCATATCCTCCACTTCGCTACATTTCTTGTGATCCCAACAAGATTATAGTACTGCAACTGCACACAGATCTGTAATTCTTTTATTTGTTCTCTATGGTGTGTGCATGAGTGTACAGGTGCTTCAGAGTGGCACAAGAGCATGCTGATACCCCAGAAATGATTTTGGGTACTTCCCCATAATGGTGCCTTGTAGGCACTTCCTTGCTCACATGCAAGCACTGGAGGTGGCCCTCCGTCAGCCCTCTTTTCTTAATTTTGTGATCTCTTTCTGTCACATCACTCCAGTCCTTTTGCTCATCAGACCTGTCCATCAGTCCCTCACAGGGCTCCTTGTAACTTTCTCCCACCCTGTCACTGCTAGTTTAAAGCCCTCCATCCTGCTTTCGGCTGGGATAGAGTTAATTTTCCTCCCACTAGCTGCTGTGTTTTGGATTTAGTATGAGAAGAATGCTGATAATACACTGATGTTTTTCTTGTTGCCAAGAAATCAAGGACTTTTTTTCTGTTTCCCATGTTCAGTTAATGAGCAGATGTACAAGAGCTGGGAGGGAGCAGAGCCAGGCAGCTAACGCAAGCTGGCCAATGGAAATATTCCTTACCATAGACATCATGCTCAGGTTATAAATGGGGGTTGGCCGTGGGGCAGGAACTCTCTTTTTCCGTGAGTTTGAACTTTCCCATAAGTTTGGGCTTTTTTCCCGTGAGTTCAGCGAGTTCTGCAAATTTGCAAGTTTGGTGAAAACTGCAACATCCGTGAGTTCCGAAATTGCTGCTCAGGGACTGGCTGTGCAATCAGTCATCATGTGGTGAGAAAAACTGTATTGTATATAGCTTGTTTTGCATAATTATCATCAACATTATTATTATTATTATTATTATTATTATTACTATTACTATTACTATTATTATTATTATTATTTCCTTTGTTGTCTTATTAAACTGTTTTTAACCCAGCCCACGAGTTTTACTTTTTGTCCATTCTCCTCCCCATCCCACTAAGCGCGGGGAGGAGCGAGTGAGCAGCTGTGTGGTCCTAGTTGCTGGTTGCCAGGTTAAACCATGACACTAGGTTAGCCATCCCGCTGGCAAGGCTCTACAGAAAGGCTAACAGAAAATAGCCTGAGAGCTGGCTGCTGGTCAGTTCTGTGTAGCTTTGGAATTGTTCTTTCACTGAGGAGAAAGAATCTTGTTCACATGAAAGGGGTGTACATGGACTTCAAACAAAAAAATTTCCAAAAATACTGGAAAAGCTGTTATGTAAGCATGTGCACATATTTCCGTGTTAAAATATGACATAGAATGTGAACCTTTGTAAACTACTATCTATTAAAATAATACAATAATAGATCTAACTTCTGCTAGGTAAATACGAATACTTTTATGTGTTTGCAGTCCTTAACATCTTTTGGTTTTTTTTATTAATAGAATACTATTATAGAAGTTACCTGTTATTTTTTAGTTCTTGTTCAATTTCTTTCTCTGTACAGTAGCACACTTTTGTGTGCAACTTATTGTTGCTACTTTGTCATCAGCAGAAGCATCCTGTAAACAGTTCGGGTAGATGAAGGCTGCCTGCGTTCTGCTCTTGCCAGGGCGAAGTATAGTCAGTCACAGGTTCCAGGCTGCGTGATGGACTCAGACCTTCAGCTTTCTGTAGTCAGTTGAGTGGCTGCCATGCACTTCATTCTGTGCCCAGGTAAGCACTAACATATCAAGGACAGGTATTGATACATCTTCGACGACTGCTCATTTGCACATTGACATTTACTTTGTATCAAGATTAGCAGTGCCTTGAAGAACAAGATTGTCTTCAGGTTTGCCCACAAAAACTCAGCTTTTTTTTGTTCCAGTTGCCATCCATTAATAGTTGACTGCCCATAGTTAGGGAAACGAAACTTGTGTATTTTGTCAAGCCTGTGAGCGAAGGCATGCCACGCCTGCAGGACATGGTGACCCCAGGGATGTTTGCCAAATGGCAGCACGTGGCCTCGCTTCTCTTCGTCTGAGGGCAGGTTATAGACCAAGAGCAGCTCCGTTCAGAGAAGAAGGCTTCCAGCAGTGCAGAGGGAAGACGAACCAGCATCTTTCAGGCTAAAAATCACATCCTGAAAACTTGGGTGGCTTGGCACAAAGGTCGCATCGCAGCTCAAAGATGCAGCAGCAATTTCAGGAAGAAATCCGCTCCCTTCTGTGTCAGAACTGCAAAGCGGAGTGAGGGGAGCCATGCATGCGGCACAGCATGCACTGGCTGCTCCCTGCCACATCTGAGTTATTTGTTGTTGGTCCCCTCAGTGGAGAGGACACCAGGTTTGTGGGCCAATGGGCAACTGTGGAAACGGGCGGGCCCACGCCGGCAGCACGAGGGGGCGAAAGGGGAATGTTGGGCCCCTCGTGGGGGGCACAGCGGGCTGTGGCCCAGAGAGCGGGGAGAGGTACTGACGCTCGTCCGTAGGGCGGCGGTGGCCACCCCAAAGGCCCTCCGCCTCGCAGCACGTCTCTTCAGGGAGCACCGGGAGCCTGGCAATACCACTGCTGTTCTTTTCCCTGGGGTTCATTTTCCCTCTTCAGGGAGAAAGGGTCTCTGAAAACTCCCACGTGGTGCCAAGGCAGGAAAGGTGCAAAAAACATCTGTTACTATGTAGCCAGTTACTGGATTTTTCTTTGGGGAATGACTGGAAGAACAGCATTTGAACCTGAGTAAATTAAATAAAATTGCTAAAACATGAACTTTTTCAAGCAGATCCTCCCACTCTCTCCCCATTCATACCATGTTTCTCAGTGCCACCACAGCATCTAATTCTCTGTCTTTTCTTAATCTCAATTTAAATTTATTTTATCAGGCACCTTGCAAAGGAAAGCTTTTATTGCGAACAAGTGAAACACCCTGATGTATTCTCTGCCTGATTAAAGTGTAGGAAAGTCAGTTAAGCTGGAATTCTGGGCACCTGGCTGCAGCTGGAAACAAAGTTCCCTGCACTGGTCACCTCCCTCTGCACCAGTGCTGGAGCTGCACTGACAGCATGGCTCTCCTGCTGTTTTGTGGCATCTTCAGGGAGGAGGAGGAGGTGGTCTTAAAAAAAAAGATAGCAAATGCGTGTTTGTGTATCTATGCATATGTATAAAGAGAAAGTCTGGGGCAACTGAGCTCGGTGCTGCACTCATGGCTTCCGTGACTCCCGAGAGCATGAGAACATCTTCACCGGTGTGGACCAAAGGTCCGTCTATCCAGTTTCGAAGACTGGCCATTAAGTTGATTCCCAGGAGAGACTGAGAACAGGAGAACCATATATGACACATCTCCTGACTGTTCTCCTTATCTCGGGCTGTTTTTAGCTCAGGCGATTTTCTGTAGCTGATGTGGTTTGGCTATTTAGCAGCTCGCAGTAGACCTATCTCCCAAGTACTTGTCCGATCTGCCCTTGAACCCATGTAACCCTTTTGCATGCAGAAGACTCTAAGTCTGTGTTTATACTATTAAACTAAACCGAGCCAGTTCACAAGTACAAGCCTTGTTCTGTGGTGCTCGATACTGTCAAATCGTTAGTCAGGGCTGTGGCACAAGCCGATGGCCATTCCCTGCAGACAAAACCTGGGCAGCCTGCAGCTCCAGCACACAAAGCGCTCGCTGGTCTCCCTCCTGTCTGGGGCAGTAAGGCAATTGTCCGCTGGGACCATTTCTGAAAATGTAACCTGAGCGGGGCTCTGCCGTTGGGTGGTGGCATGAGGGAGACATATTGGGCAGTCTGGATGTGGCTGCTCTGTTTTAGGGGACAGGAGAGCTTAGCACTGCGGGTGTGAGTCTTGTCATACTAGTTGGTCTCAAGGCCAGAGAATGGTTCCTGGCCTGTTTCACTTACTAGCAATCATATAGCTAGGAGACTGGTATCATCTTTTGTGCCACAAAGGTGCTGGGAAACCCCGTGGCCCTAGGCATAGGAGCAGGATATTTAGTTTTGAAAGAACACAGGTATTACAAGCAACCCAGGAGTTTTCACTTCATGCCAGAGGCCAGTTCTCTTGATTCTTGAAGCTAATTAGGGATTGTTTCTTAACCCTGATAACAACCCCTTACTGTTAAGTAGTGAAGTGAGACCATCACTGGCTGTAGAGCAAGGAAGGAGTGGGGTATCCTGATCAGCCCTGTTGGTGCTCCTCCTGTTTTGTCTTGCTTGTTGATCAGCGCCTCAGCTCCCAAGGAGTCACAAGCCCCATAACTCACTGTTTTAATGCTCTGTGTGTTCCCCGAATAACAGTGCTACAGAAGTAATCACTCAGTTTTGCTGGGTTTTTGTTTTATTGTCTTATGTTAAGAAAACACGTAGGCCCACTTCATACCTTGAGGTGGTTGAGACTGTTGGTGGAGACTCTTGCCTCTACAAAAGAAAGGGACCACCACAGCACCAGTACCTGGGTAACAGAGGAAGGATCCTGTAGGATGTTAGGATCCTTGTGGCACAGGGCAAGTACAACATACGGCAGCAGCTCTGCTCTACGAAACAGCCTTGTCTTTAATGTGAGATCAGATCAAGAGTGAGAAAAAAACTCACTGTATGCATGCAGTGTTTGTTCAGTGTTATGATATGCCAACAAAGATGTCAGTCAGCTTTTCGCTACATAGATGTTTCTTCACTAAAATCTGAACCTTGTTGACCGGCAACTCATTCCCCGTATGGCTCCATGCTGCCATCAAATAATATAGCTTTCTGCCTGTCAAAGCAAGGCTCTGCAAACAGAAGTTAGCCTATGACACTGTGCTAGTGTAAGAAGACAGTGTTTTTGTTTAATAGAAAAATTTCACACATAGCAGCTGACACAGTGTTGTTAAGGACAACCCCTGGTGTGGTCACAGCCATGCTGACAGAAGGCAGCTTTTGTCAATTCAGGTTCAGTCTTTGAGAGAGCTACTGTAATTACACTAGCAGAATAATTCTGTGTGTTGATTTTTTTTAGATATATATATACATACATATATTTTTCATATATATGTAAACAGCAGGTGCTGTTTAACATTGCAGCTCCTCTGGTAGCAAAACCTCTCTACTGAGCTCCTACCCAAGCATGCCCAGCACCGCCGTTTGCTTCCCCCCGAAGCTGTGGTGCCAGAAGAGATTGCAGACCATCCCTCGAATGGGATAGCGTCTTCTCCTGAAACTGGGTGACGGGACAGTCTGATGCCCCCCACCTAATTAAGCAAGATCATTTCACTGATCCATTTTGCGGTGCAAACAAACAGTTGCATCCGTGCTTCTGAGTGGTTGAAAAACTGCTCTGTAGGCATAGAAACAAGGCTTTGCTAAGGAAGAAGTGAATGTTTTATATAGGGAAGAAAACCTTTGTACAACCACACGCATAATCTTCCCTCTGATTTAGAGTTTGGGGGGCTCCAAATCAGAATAAAGTGTACCACAGGAAGCCTCTTTAATTCGCTTCCTTCTGTTACTTGTAGGATGCCTGTGGCAAGGGCTGTCTTCTGACGTTCGTACACGTACACACGGAACCAGGCTGCCCGGTTCTAGTTCAGAACTTTCTGTTATTGTTACAGAAATAATAATGATAGCACTATTAAAATATCATGTGACTAGAGTGGTAAAATTAGGTTTAGTGAAATGCTCTGCTTTTACATCTCTCTCTTGCTAATATTGAGGTCATGGCAGACTCTCGTGAAAATAATCCTACACTTAAGATTATACAATTTGTAAATAAAAGATATGATGGTCCGAATTTTGGTCCAAGTACCACACCAAAACGGTGTATAAACTCTGTGGAGTGAATTGTCTTTTTCTAATGATGTTTGTGGGCAGCAGCTCTGGAGCTCATGGTGGCAGCCACAATAAGGCACAAATAAGATAATTTTGCAAATGTCATCTTACATACCCTGTTGAAAAGCATCCGTGCACAAAGAAAATGCAACAGTTTCATCTTTACATTTGTCACAAGTAACCTGGCCTAAACAATAAATGCTTGCTTTTCCCCTTTTTTTATTTGTGGGGTAGGAGTTTCAAACATAATGTAAGTGATGAGGGTTACTAGCCAATTTCACCTGAACATATAGTTAGAAGTCCAAGGTTTTTTTCTTAACAAAATATTTTCATTCTCTCTAGAAATGCTACTTGCAGTCATATCCAAAGTCTAACCCAAAATGTATGAAATGTGTAGCATTAACATTTAGGAAATTCCAAATGTTTTCAGTATTTTGCCAGCTATTGGTTTATTTACACAGCAGAGAGATTGCTTAAAATTGGATCTTACTTGGCCAACTCAATGTGAAAGATCCATTTGTACCTTGGCTGTAAAATTGTCCCGTCACCTCAATTTACCACATATTCTTCTGTCAATACCTAGTGTAAAACCACTAACTCGTGTGAATTTCAGAGCTGTGTAGATTTGTTCTGAAATCTTTTCTAAGTATCATTCTGTGTTTAGAAGCCTTGATGTTCAGCCATGGGATCAAAATTACCCACTTCCGTTGGTTAAGTAGAAAAGGAAAAGGCGCAGCTTAGCCCTGAACCTAGCCAAGGCTGATCCCCTGTCGAATAAATGTTTAAGCACCGACGCTTTGTGCGGGCTGACTTCATAAAAGTTTAACAGAAGATTAATGGATAAATTATAGAAATGTATAATTAACTATCCGTAGTTGATAAAAGGCAGTTGAACTCCTATGGAGATCCGTTAAAAATGCCCCAACTTCAGGAAAAAAAGCTCTCTGTCTTTAAGACATTAACGTCAGTCTCTCCTGAGTAGCTGATTATTTGGTAGAAGATTGGGTGGATTTGTGAGTTAGGGGTTTTTTTTGGCTGGCTGATAAGTCTTACTTCCAAGGCCCACGGAACTACAGCTTCTACTATTTTGGATTTTTACATTCAGTCCTGAAAAGAGGCAGAAAAGACAGTTTTGAAAGAGTCCGCCCTCCCGTTGACCTTGGTGGCCTTTATTCGCTGTACCCAGAGCGTTTCCCCTGGCTGTCTCTGGTACTTTGCCGTTGCTCCTGTGGCGTTCAGGCTGCTGGTTTCCCTGCCAAGCGCGTGCACAACCCCACGCCAGCAATGCCCAACCCCTGTGTTTGTGTTCAGCTCCCAGAGAAACCCCTCCACCCACGCAGCTCAGCATCTGACCGGCCATGCGTGTAGCCTGTGTTTTGGGCAGTGGCTCCCTAGTGCTTCAACAGTTTGGTTGAACAAGAAAATTTAACTGCTCCCAATGTGTACCCCGGTGCAGGGCAACTGCTACACTCGGCAGCTTCAGCCGCATTTCGTTCAGTGTGAACAGTATTTTCCATTGCGAGTAACGCGAGGGTTATTTGCTTTCTTCTGCTTCAGCTTGCTGTTGGGCTTTTATAACAAAGGAATTACACAATATGCAAAGTTTAAACCAGCTCCCATTTCCTTGGAGTACTGTCAGCCTCTCTCTATTCTGTACTGAACTACGGCAGTGTGTGAACAGTATTTACGGGATCCGGTCTTTGCCATTTGAAGACGTCTGTCATTTAGATGCCTGCAATATGACAAATTAAAGTAGGCAGAGTTACCATAGCAATCAGTATTACAGTATGTCATAATAGTGTGTATTGCACCAGATGGAAATAATAATGTCTCTAGAAGACATAAAATATTGCCTTCGTCTTACTACTACTAACATGTTTTTAATGCACAATTGAAGATCATGGTGCTGGTGTTTTTGAAAGTGCAAAATTCACAGTTTAACAAATTAATTCCAAATGTAGATTTCTTCTAAGAACTTTGTGTTTTCACATTGTCTGTTATTGCCACATCTTGCAGATCCCACAACATAGGACAGCAGATGACTTAGTTCAAATCATTCTCCATTGTTTTTAATATTTTTAACATCCCAAAGGGGGGCGTATTTATATGTTTAATAATTTCCAGATTTTTGAGCTGCTAGTTTGTTCAGTTGTCTGGAAAAAAATCTGATGGCTATTATTAATCTTTTTCGGTCAAATATGGTTTTGGACCTCTGGTTGGATTATTAAAGCAAAACTGCGCAGTTTTGTTTTGGTGCATTTTCACTTCTTATTTATATCTAATTGAGAACAATGAAAAATATAGTTTTTAAAAACATTCCATTTAGTTCCTTCTTTCAGTCACACATACGGATGTGGAAATGACTGTATGACCCACATTTTCTGACAGCAAGTTTAATATATATGTCTATATTACATACATTTATCCATATAGCTATTTTTTTATTTTATGTAATGATTATTTTATTATATAGAATAACATGCTATTCCTAAAATAACAAATATTTTGGGGCTCAGGTCCTTAGATTAATATAGAGGTTGGCTAGCTTAGAAAATACAACCTAGTCTTTCTCTAAAGTGGCTTGAAGTTAATCCAGTCTCATCTGAGCAAATTCTCAGCATAGACTGTTATAACTCCATCCAGCCCTTAAGCAGATTTAACTTAGAGTACTAAATAACAAAAAATTCAATAGTAAAGAAGAACAATATTTTTAACTCATGTACTGCATTCAGATAAGCTGATTTTTTGCCGTGCTAAGAACATAAAGGAGCTATGAAAATGGTATGGGAGAGTAAATAATGAAACCGGCAGTATTAACGAATGTCTTACGGCATGTTGGTATGTGTTATTGCCCTGGTTTTGGCTGAGACAGAGTTAATTTTCCTCACAGTATCTGCTGTGTTTTGGATTTAGTACAAGAGGAATGTTGATAACACTGATGTTTTCAGTTGCTGCTGTGGATTCAAGGACTTTTTCCAGTCTCCCACATTGAGCTAATGAGCAGGTGTGCAGGAGCAGGGAGAGAGCAGAGCCAGACAGCGAGCTCAAGCTGGCAAGGGGAAATACTCCATGCCATAGACGTCGGGTCAGTTTATGAATGGGGGCTGGCTGGGGAGCAGGAATCTGCTCTTCTCGTTTCCGTGACTTCGAATCCTCCCTGGTCCAGGAGTTCGAACTTTTCTGGGAGTTCAGTCTTTAGCAGGAGTTTTGCAAAATTAGCAAAATTCACGTTTTTCTGGGTTCCACGATCGCTGCTCAGGGACCGGCTGTGAATTGATCATCAGGTGGTGAGAAAAACAGTATTGTATATAGCTTGTTTGGCATACTCATTATTATTATTATCATTATTATCAGTAGTAATATTAGTAGAATTAGTATTTAGTTTGTTGTTTTATTAAACTGTCTTTATCTCAACTCACGAGTTTCCCCTTTTGTTCATTTGTCCTCCCCATCCCACTGGGGGGGAGAAGAGGGATGAGCAAGACGCTGTCTAGCGCTTAGTTGCTGGCTGCTGGGTTAAACTACGACAATTATCAACAGCAAGGCTGCAACAGGCTTTTTCTTGAACTTACTGTTCTCATAATTTGGGGTCTGAGAAGTTCTGATGCAGCCTCGTTTGTCAGTAGACCAATTATCATTTGTATTAATTATAAAATGCTTCTATGGTTTATTCCTTTCAAAACCACATTGGGCATGTATTTTTTAGTCAAATGAATAGGGATAAAATATTCAGTTGTATATGTAGTCCGTAGAAGAAAGTGACTATAACTGTCATGCAGGTGCTTTCCTTAGAGAGGCATTTAGGAACTAGAAGCAATTTAAAGCAATTAATAAGGTTGATTACAATGAAGAGTAAACTTTTTCATGGGAACGTGAAAAGAGACGGCCCTTATCTTTGGCTGCTGTCTGGAAAAAATAGAAACTTTTGCTAGGAAGTTTGATTGTGGATGGGCCCAGAAAGGTCAGGAAGCATCTGCTTGAAATCACTTTTCTAGCAGACTGAAACAGTTGTACATCATACAAATGCATATAGGACGGGCACAGCTGCAGAAACAGGACTGTTATCTTTGTCAGTACAACCCTTTCCACGTCCTCCTGTGATAATAAAGCTATATATGAGTATTTAAATATATATCTATCTAGCAAAAATTGCTGTCGTCATACTTCTGACCAATCTGGCTGAACTCAGCAGAGATTTTTAGTGCAGAAATAGTCTAAAGAAGAGACTAAGTTATAGAAGCCGACAAAGACAGGGATAGACTGATCTTTCGCTAAGTCTGGGAAATTTTTCTTGTTTGTGGAGGGAGGAACTGCTGGGCAATGTGAGAAGTTACATCAGATTCTGTCAATTTTCATCCATCATTTAGCAGTTTTCTAAGGGAGACTTCTAGGACAGCTTCCTTCAGAGCTGAATTCTGGATTCAAAGACACCATACCGTACATAACTTCATGAACTGGCTGTACTTTCAGTACCAGCGTATAATAATAATAATGCCTAGTGTCCTTTACATTTTCTAGCTAGTGAGGTGAGAGATGTGTTCATTCTCTTAATCTTGTGAAGTGTTATTTTTCCCGAATTTGCTGCCAAGTGAGCTCTGATACGCAGGGCTTCATACTTTTTCCCCTCCTGCCAACTTTTCACCATTCTAGCTCCAGTAATATCAGTGGAGGTGTTCTTAATTCTTAGCAAAGTTATGAAAGGACAGTTAAACCAGTGAGAACACAAGGCGAACTGGATTCCACAAATTATGTGACTGCCATAGTGTGCCTTCCTAAAACTAACTCCTAGTGAGAGATTATTTTTTTTAACTGACAGCTAGTAGTGTTCCATTTGTAGAGACGTGCTCCACAACGGCTTCTCTTCAGAGACCAAAGAATCATAGAATTATTTAGGTTGGAAAAGACCTTGAGGATCATTGAGTCCAACCGTAAATCTAATACTGAGAAGTCCACCACTAAACCATGTCCCCAAGTGCTATGTCTACATGACTTTTAAACACTTCCAGGGATGGTGACTCAACCCCTTCCCTGGGCAGCCTGTTCCAATGCTTGATGACCCTTTCAGTGAAGAAATTTTTCCTAATAGCCAGTCTAAACCTCCTCTGGCACAACTTGAGGCCATTTCCTCTCATCCTAAATGTCAGCAGGTGAGCCTCAAGTGCCCACATTTTCAAGTTACATTAAATATCATGTTCAATAATATATAGACCACAGTCCTTTCCCTCTGATAAACAACAGAAAACTTCCAAGGGATTATGCTGTAACTCCAGGTGCCTATAAAAATCTACATGAACAAGTAGTTTGTTGCAGTGCTGTCAGATCAGTAAGTGGAAGCAGTGACTACAGAAGCTCCTATTTCAGCACTTCGGAGCTGTATTTTGGACTAGTCCACTAGACCTAACCTATGCACATGGATCTAAGGGCTACTTGTTAGTTCAGACCAAAATGCCCCCAGGTCATCAGGAATATTGCCAATGACTTCAGCAACAGGAACAGGATTTGATTTAGCCCCCTTGTTCTCTGGTCACACCCACATATGTAACAAGGAGACATACATATCTTTCCGGCATCATTTGTGACATTTGTCCTTCCGAGAAACTACTCTACACAGAAGAAGCAGAACATTTGTTTGTATGCTGTGATTTGACTTTCCAGATTCTCCTGAGAACTGACAGAGTTTGTGGCTCAGAGCCAAAACCAAGATATACAACACTCTTGTGAATTGCAGAGATAGGCTTTGTGCAAGGATAACTATGCTGAAATTTGGAACCAGACTATTTACAATCTTTTTTTAAAAAAATCACAATAATTTTCTGACTAACCCTTAGGGAGATTGAATTTTGAAAAACAGAACAACAACAAGAAGCTTCAGACAGCGTGGGATACTAAGCATGCGTCATCAAATACGTCATATGTATTTCTGGTCTCCTTCTAGGTATGACTTCCCAGACGTGAGAATGTAACTATATTGAAAAAAAAAAAAAAAAGAAATGTTTTTCTGTTGTGTTCCTGGGAAATTCTTCCTTTCAGTCTGTGACAGATCTGAGGATCCCTTTCTGCAGTTTCTGTATCCAGTGGCCAAATTCATGCATGAAGCTATACTCCAGCTAAAGACCCTAACTAACGGCTCCTAAAAGGACAAAAACTCGTATTATATTTGATGAATTTAGGATCAGATCACTCGTAGTGATTCTACTGCACTGTGCCAGTCTTCTGTTATCATGACATACTTTACTGTTGTGGAGCCATTCAGATTTTCCACCAAGTATTAAACTCAGCCATGCTTTGATTTTGTTATTCCGGTTCTGCTTTGGGAAAAGGCTGAAATGCCCACTGATGATGTATTTGCAATCAATAAAGCATCTAGCAGACAAAACTTGGTTGTGAAACAAGCAATTAAGCACCTCTTATCCATAAGACTTTCTCTTACATTTTAAAGCATCTACGCTAATCCTAGTAAGTATAGCAAAATTATTTTTCCTACAGGAAGGTACAATTTTGGTACCCTGATTTTGCTCCTTTATAAGTCTGTGCATGGTCCTGCACTACTCTTTTTGCATGCCATTGTAAAAAAAAAAGGTTTCAGACTGGTAGGCATATATTGTGTGGTAAACACTACAAAGTGCTTAAAGCTTCAGAGTCTACTGATCAGTATCTTTTATTGAAAGTATGCCCTGCACGTCCAAGAGAACAATATTATTTCTAAAGTCTTCTTAAAAATACGGGCCTACACTGAAAAAAAAAAAAGAGCATTGATTTCAAATTGATATATGAGATATTTTAAAAGGAGTCTGCTGATCAGAAACTACTTATTACTTGGTCTCTGTCAGCATTCTCATGGTGGACATCAAAATTATTTAATTAATTAGCAAAGGTACTCAAAAATAGGAGTTACTTATAAAATGGAAAGTATGAACATTGCTGTCTTCCAAGAGATCAAAATCCTAGCCAAAGAAATGCAAGAGGTGAATAAACTGAAGCAGAGTGGGAACTGACAGCAATTACTATAAGTATGTTTCCTGATATTATTTGCATACCTGAGTTACTGGTAAAAGTTATGTGTATAATAATTGGTTATTGTAAGACCGTAGCCTATCACTTCCTTAGGCATTAGCACCCAGAGGGTTAAGATACGTAACAGCAGACATTCATATAGACCTGAGATCTGCTCCATGTGACCAACAGAAGAAAGGATCTTAACTCCTGGGGGGCCACAGAGGCTTTGGGTATAACATGCTGCTCAGCATTGGACAAAGACGACCAGTCTGATATCCAAGATAAAGCAAAACAAAGAAGCAGAGTTGCAAAGAGAGAAGGTGTGACAAATATTGCTGATTTACAATGACTAGTTCAATGGCTAGGGCAATATATAGGATGTTAGAGATGCATTCTCAGCTGGAAATGGTTGAGACTTGTGTGTTTTTAACTCGGGTAATTAAAACAATGGACTTGAAACTATCTTCTTTTGCACACGGATTGCCCCAGAAAACGTCATTGGTAAGGGGAAACTTTTCAACAGAACTCACAGCACGTGCTTTTACCTCTAACACCAGTCTGTGACAGACGATTTTACAACTCGGTATTTTTCTTGCTCAGCCGATATCCTGCAGCTTTGAAGAGTGTCTTTTCTTTGTGACTTCTTCTGCAGGCCACATGGTAACAAGGCATCTAGATTTGCAGGCATTAAAATCGCTGCCTTTTTTCTGTACTGCATGTAATACAGATGATGCTTCATAAATTTAGTGAGATGTTGTTGTACTGCAACATAGTGCCATGAAGGGATGGGATTGGTGAACAAAGAAAAGAATAAGCTCACGCTAAGTTAATTTCTCACATATATTCTTATACATTTGTCTTACGATCCTGATTGTATGTAAATCCACCTTACCGTGAGGTATGTTCAT